>NW_024582589.1:630654-639463 GCF_018398535.1 Haplochromis burtoni | reverse complement strand
TCAAATAAACCATTCCTCTGCAGATGATCTGTTAGCTGTTTGACAACTACTCTTTCAAGGATTTTTGATATGAAAGGAAGGTTGGAGATTGGCCTATAATTAGCTAAGACTGCTGGGTCTAGAGATGCTTTTTGAGTAAAGGTTTAACTACAGCCAGCTTGAAGGCCTGTGGTACATAGCCGATCATTAGAGATAGGTTGATCATATTTAAGATCGAAGAATTAATTAATGGCAGGACTTCTTTGAGCAGTTTTGTTCTTCCTGTTAAAAGGGAGTTTTTCCTTCCCACTGTTGCCAAAGTGCTTGCTCATAGGGGGTCATATGATTGTTGGGTTTTTCTCTGTATGTGTTATTGTAGGGTCTACCGTACAATATAAAGTGCCATGAGGCGACTGCGGTTGTGATTTAGCGCTGTGTAAATAATGTGTTTCCTCTGTGGTCCTTGAGGGGTCCTAGTTCTAGTTTTAGTTCACGCTCTTGTGTTTGGATCGTTTGTGCTGCAGCAGTGAAGCTGCAGCAGTGAAGCTGCCTCTTCAGTTAACTTTTTAAGTTTGAGTCCTGCGTTTGGGTCCACCTGCTGCCTGCGAATCAGCCGAAACCATGACAAGAAACAAACACACTGGGTTACATTAATGTATGTGGTGAACACTTTGGAAGAAATCTACAGGTTGTCGTCAGACCTGGAGAGAGAATGTCTGACTAACAAATGATTTAATGAAGGAAGTTAAAGCCTAAAATAAATAAATGAATAGTGACAAACAAAAGTATTCCTCTGTACTTGAATTAAGAAGGGTTTATGTTACAATAAATGTTCATGTGAGAATGTGCTAAAGACAAATCTAACTGAATTAGAATTAAACAAACTGAACGAAACATGAAGTGAATTATATCCATTTGAATGTTCAAATGTGATGTAGATGTGAATTCCCTTTGTTAAGAATAACAAGGCAGATGTAATTAAGAGATTTTAAAGTTTAAAAGTTTAAACTTTGTGCTAAATCAGAGAGAGTGAGAGAGATAAGGTGTGAATGGACATCAAATGATTTAACTTCAGCAGTTTTATTGAATGGCCAAAATGTGAAGATGTGACGTCGAGTAGGAGAGGGAGGAATAAAAGTGGGTGTAAAAGAGATTCAGGGTTCAAGTTGTGGACATTCACTTTTTAACCTTTAGTGAAACAGTAAAAGTCTGAGGATTATTCTTATTATATCTGAGCCATAATAAAATAATCTTTCCTTGGAGCCTGCTGTCTAGGCTACTACGGCTAGCACGTGCCATAATCAATATGGCAGCTACCGTTGCCAAGTGGGACCGATAGGACTCGACCTGCGAGGTTACTCAGGCTGCCTCACCTGGATGATTTCAAGCTAGTTATTGCTGGGCGAGTCCCCTCACCCACATGCTGCATTATCTCACAGGATCAGGAATTAGGACTGTTTTTTTTTATCAGAGAGAGAAATTAACTTCCTAGATGCAGTCGTGATGCATGCTCAATCATCCAGGTAAGTAAATCTCCAAAAGCTGATTTTCATTGCAGTCAGCTGAGACTGAAGAAGTCACCTGGATGAGTGACGAAATGTTTCTCCCACAAAACGCTATGTCCAGATGAACAGAATCAACTTTTGGAGATTCCTATATGCAGGTATTTTGTGGGCCTTGCAGATCGACCAAAAACAAACCAACAAAGAAGATACAGTGAAGCATTCAGTGTTTGAGTAAATGTAAAATATGATAAAACAAACTAAAATCTCACACAGGAAAGTGACAGAACCCAGATCATGTGGAGCTTTTTACTGGGACACGCTTAAAAGAAATCTCTTCAGTGTTGTGAAGGAGAAAAAAATCCAGGTCATGTCTGGTCTAATCACATGGTTCATTTAATACTGTCGATACATGGTTGCTTTAATCATTCACTGCACCTGTTTCTTTATGATTCTTCTATTGTGGGGTTTTTGTGTGTGGTTTTGCAGAATTAAGGCAGTTTTCTATTTTCTTTCATTGCAGGGCATCTGAACTCTCAGGGCCACCGTAGCTGGGCTGTTGGATACAAAATATCCTAATTTCATGCTGACTCTATCCTACCTGTGGGTAGGATTTGGTACAAAAATGTCTTTTGTTTGTTCTTTAAACATGAAATTTTAGTAATTCATCCTGGGATGAAGTGTGTGGAGGGCTGAAGCCATCAAAAAGAGTCTGATAGGAAACAAACCACAAAACCAAAAAACATTCCATGTTCCGGATATATCAAAGGTTTTTGTAGGACGAGCAAATGGTGTCAGCTTTTAAATCCTTACTTCATTTTTCATTTGTCTGTTTATCCTGTTTATTTTACCTTCAAATGTGCTGTGTTATTTGCTGAAGTGTTTTCCATTCGGCTGACAGTATGGAGGAGAGAGTTTCAGCAGTGAGTGTCTGCAGCCCTCTGCAAAACACGGTGGAAGTGTTGTCATGGTTTGATGGCTTCATCAGGAAAATGAAATTATTAATGAGGAAAACTATAATTAGATTTTGATCATGCATTACATCTGGACGTGAGACTGATAACAGTTTCATTTTCCAACATGTGATCACAAAAAAAACTGCCAGTGCATAAAAATATACCATGAATGCACACTATCCGCGTGTGTGTGTGTGTGTGTGTGTGGAAAGACAGAATGCTTTCATAGACATTTCCATTTGCGGCCTGTAGGTGGAGCCGCTGCGCCGCGGCTGCAGGAGGGGGCGCTGTGAGAAGAGGCGGACAATGCTGGGCGTAGCGGAGAGGAAACGGGGATGTGCAGAGAAGACAGCACTTTGTTTAAAGCAGGATGCACAAAGATTGATTTTAATGGACGAATAGAGATGATGATGATGATGATGATGATGATGATGATGTGTTAGCACTTATCAGTTTTTAATCAGTTTGCTGTTCTTATGGCGCGAGGACGCCCTAATAATCTAACAATGTTACTGCAGCATCTATGATGAATAATGTTATAGATGCTGCAGTCATAATCAAGCTTTGTGTTATTATTACTGTAATAAATGTAATAATATTCATAGATCCGGGTCTTAATTCACATATTTTGACCGGTTTATGGCACAATTTTATTTTGGATGCATTTATCCAAGTGTGATGAATGTAACGTTGATATAGTTGAGTTCATTTTATCTTCTGACCTTCGCACCACAAACAGTCTGAGAAATAAAATACACTCGAAGTGTAGTGTAAGGGACTTGAGTGCAAAGAAGGAGCTGCAATGTTTGCTTTTAGTTTAGTTATTTATTCATTTATTTATTTATTTACTCGATTTCAACACAGATTTGATAGAAAATCTAAAATAATAACTGTTTTTGATCATAATGATCATAAATCATAATGCTGGGGGAGTTAAACATTTCAAAGGCCGGTTCTTAAACGGCACACTTTACCGGAAACCTTTGATCCTGAAACGCATTTTTATTTTCATGAAAATATAACCAAGACAACGACAGAACTGTGCGTGAAGCTGCTGAGCCTCTCTCCCTGTTCTCCCAGCAGGTGTGAGCACTCTGATGGAGCTGGAGGCCCTGCCATGCCAACGAGGGCTGTTGGCCCTTGCCACACCCACTTTCCCTCTTTGCCACTTTTAATGTATTTTTTGTGAAATAAACTTTTTAAAATGCGTGACTAGGCTAAACGCGAGGTTTGAGGTGAAATGCGCTCTTAAGGTTGCACGGAAGCAGTCGTGGGTGCTGCAGTGCTAAGTGAAGGGGGCTGATGCTGGGATAGTGCAAAAGGAGGGTAAAATGAATAAAAGTGCATTTTTTTCGAGGTTAAAGTGTAAAATACTAATATATGAGATTAAAGTGGATTTAATAGAGTGTTCATGCTTAGTGATTTTACTGAAAATCGATTTGAGAGAGTTGCCTCTGAATATTCAAATGGTAAGTAACGCGCAATCAAATCATTGTCAAATCATTGAGTTCTAGGGGTTTTAAATAGAGGGAATGGAGGGAGAAAATCTCAAACTAATATGTCACCAGCTCTATTACAATCATTCTGTATGCTCTGGCTCTGCTGTAAGACATTTGTGTTGCTATTTTTGGAGACTTTTGCAGAAATTTCGTTCTTGGCCATTTTGCTGAGGCAGAAAAGGACATTGTTGAGTCCCTCAGCTCTTCTCCAGGAATCATCTCTCCATCCCAGCCATCATGTCCGGTGAGTTTCACCTCGGATTTTCTTCAGGAAATCATTTTCTTGCATTTTTCCCTGTTTGGAAGACAAAGGAGGGGGGGGGGGTGTAATGTAGAGTTTATTGGAAATATTGAAAGCACACGATTTGTGTGTTTAAGTGGAGTGCTCACCCCCCATAAATGCCCACTTCTTCCCATATTTAAATTAAAGTAGAATGGGCTAGATTAAACTTCCACGTGTAGAATAACTTTAATGCCACCTGATTCCACCTGTTTGTGTAGCGTTCTCCACTCAAAGACTTCTCCAAGCTTCACTGGCGTTTATGGCTTTACTGTGTGTTATAGTTCTCCCGACTGTCGTCTGTCGACGCACATCAGGACGCGCAGATGATCATTTTTAAAGATCATTTTAAGTTTGGAAAAATTCAACTGGAAGTCTCGCGGGCTGTGTGGTCGGGCTGTCTGTGCGCAACAGGGTGTTCTGTGTGTTCGAGTGGGATGTGTCTGCCTTTCGTTTTGGCCAGCGTCTGCCACATTTAAGACAAATCATAAAGTAGCATTTCTCTGTATGAATATTTATCAGATGAGGTTTCATCTCTTAACACATTCTCTAAAATGTTCGCAGCCCTGAATGCTTTAAATATCGCCTTTAGGCCTAAATCGCCCGCACCTATACGAGGCGTTCTTTCACCGTATCTTAATCAAGCTTCAAGTAAGGAAGAAAAAAAACTGCCAATTACTCCCATTGCCTTTAACTGTCAGGCGTTCGTGGTGGGGGGCAGGGGTGATTTGAATAAAGTAACGGAGATTGGTGTAGAGCTCGGGGTTTTGAATTGTAAACAGCACCGGGCTGAAATCGCCTCGAAGTTTTTCCATAACGACCTGATCAAACTTTCACTAAGTGACCGCGCACGTGCACCACGCGGGAGACTCGTTTCCTTGAAAACTGCAGCGCTTCGATCCAAAAGCGCAGATCAGCGGCTCCTTCTAGTTTCGAAATTTTGTTCCGTTTTGGTCGCGGATCGCTTTGCTGACTCTTTGTCTGCGCGCTTCAGCTTTAACCTCATTCCACCGTGCCAGACAAACTTCTCTTTCATCTCCTCGCCTATTTTTATTTACTTTACATTCATTCGATCGTATATGCGTAATAAAATCTACTTACTTTAACGCGTTAAGAGCCGATTTCTTCTGCCTCTGACTGGGGCGTGGCAGCTCGGGGCTACAGGGTGCAGTGAAAACGTCTCCCGACCGGGAGGCTCCGGGGAGGGGATCAGCCGGCAGTAACACTCAGAAACACTGAGCGGTGGAAACGACCTTTACGCACCGGTGATAAAATAGGATCTTTGGATAATTCAAAGCACTTCGTTATATCCGTTATATTCTTTTACAAAATCTTAAAAGACAATCTTTCAGCAGTTTATTAGAAGGAAGCGACACTTCATGGAGCGATTTCAGTTTACTGGAAACAAAATAAGCTGTGATGTGTAAGAAATGCTTTGTGGTGCTTTACTGGAGGAGCAGGGAGAGGGAGGAGAAGAGTGCACGACTGGTTTAGTTTGCTTTAAGAGGAGATTACTGCGCATGAGTGACACACTGTGCTCTTCATTAAGATCAACTGAAGGTGTACCCGGGGGTCCGGGTGAAGATCACGGTCAAGGAGTTGCTGCGGAGGCACAGAGAGAAGGAGGCCAACAACAAGAAGCTTAATGCGGTAACTCCTCCCTCCCCCACGCCTCTTTACCCTTGTCCCCTGCTCTCAGTCTCACCTTTTTTCTGCTGAGAATACCGCTCTGTGCAAGCCTGCACCTGTAAATCACTGATAGCCCGTTTTATCAAAATAAGCCACTCAACTCATTTACAGGAAAACAGCCATTAATAATCTGGTATCGCCTCCCCCCTCCTCTGTATTTCTCTTTCTTCCTGATCAGCAGATACATCAGGCTTGCTTGGAACTACAGGAGCTTCGCGCGTCCACTTTCCAAAGTAGGTTTGTCCACCCAGTGTGCTAAAATACATCCCAGAAAGACACACATGCACTACAGCGGCCTGCCCTAAGCGTCACAGTCTGATGATCTTAATCAAGTTGTTTGTTTGTTTGTTTGTTTGCTTGCTTGTTTGTTTGTTTGTTTGTTTGTTTGTTTGTTTGGGGGGGTCAAAAATTCTGTAAAATAAACATATAAATATGCATCAATTATTGAGGACGCCTTTTTCAGTTGGACGGGGGGCAAGAGGCATTCAGATTTCAGAGGGGTGGAGTTCCACCGTGGTCTCTTAGACCACGCCCTTTCAAAGTGGTCGCAGATATATCCTGGTCCGTGATTAAATGATAGGCAATGATTAACCCAGAGCGTGTGGTTCGCTTGTTTTCATCGCATGTGTTTGTATTCTGGATATTTTCGGTCTGACTGTTACACTGAACCTCGGCAGGTGGCCATGTGGCTCCTCCTCCCTCTGTCCCCCCAGCTGAAGCCAGCAGCTGCGGGTCGCTGGCCCTCCAGCTTCGAGCCACCATCTCGTTTCCAGTCCCTGACAGCGCGTGCAACATCCAGATGCAGGAGTGCGGCATCCAGGTGCAGCAGCAGCAGCAGTTTGGGGATGTGATGTTGCCCGGCAACGGATACGGTGGTACCACCTACGACACCCCTCTGCCTCCTTTTCCAACCTCCCCTCAGCCTTGGTACCACGGACTGTCCTCAGATGCGGACTACTACGGCCAGGGGATGGTAGGTCTCAGCTGGCACCAACGAAACACCGTCATTAAAGAAATAATCAGAAACTGGGTTTCTGGGTAAACTGGATTTCTTAAAACTTTTGTGACAAAACGGAAAAATTTCCTAGTTTTTCTGTTTGTGACCAAAATTTAAAGATTGTTTTAAAAGCATTGATACGAGCAATAGCAATGCGTTTATTTGGAACAAAGGTTTGGTGTGGTGGCCGTTTATTTCCACAAACACTGTCAGTGTCTGCGTTCAGCATGTAGTGGATAGGTTTGTGTGGATATATTTGAAGGAGCTAGTCTTGCTTTGACTGTGATTACAGCTGTTTGTGTTTGATAAAATGATCTGTCTGGCAGGATAAACAGCTGCATGTCAGTTTTGTAAGCTGTCTGCACACAAATGAATGCATTAAATCAAAAACACCACTCACAAGTGTTCCTGGTGAGCCCTGGGCCTAGCTTTGGTTGGATGACCACCATGTGGCACACCTGCAGTCCTGCCCAAAGTAATTTTGATGTCCTCTTCTCTTTCAGGCCCCTTGCTCCTCATTGGAGTCACTGACTTTCTGCAACCCTGTGGATCCCAACACTTATTCCCCACAGGACTCCTTCTCTTCCTCCTCCTCCTCCTCATGCTATGACTCGCCCACCAGAATGGAGTCAAGCTTCAGCCCACAGCAATACCACTATCAGCACTGTGGCCCCCAGGAATATTACAGCTTGCCACACTGTTGGTCAGGCCAGCAGGAGAGCCCCCCCACCCCAGAATGCGCACCTTACTTTGCTCCCACAGACTATCCCCAGGTGTATCCTGTAGAAGACAGCTGTTTCCAGAAGGATTTCCCGCTGAGCTCTGAGATGTGCTACAATGCTTTATGATGAGACCGTGAACAGTATTACTTTGAATCCTGACTGTAAATACGATTAGGCTCAGTGAGGTTGTTTGCTTTGCATTTCACTTGGTCTGCTTTACTTTAATCAATTCATTTGTAATAAAAACTAAATGATATATTTTCATACGCTAATGTTTTGCTGCACAAAATAAAAATGTGTAAAAGTCAGCACTGTGCTTGTAATGTGCGCTTGTCTATTGCAGAGTTTCCACTGTAAAAGTTGGGATGTTTGCTTCAGCCAGCAGGTTCAGACTTCACCCTGTGAACATGCCCTGTAGCCACAGGTAACAAATAAAAGTGAAAAATGTGGGAAGAGTGTGAAAGTAAATATCACAGGCTGATAACATGTCAGGGCTGAACTGAGCTGTAACGCAACAATTGGAAATGAAGGCAAGGAAACGTCTGAGATTTGACTTTGGCCTGCAGGGCAGTATTTCACTGGGAGTTCAGAGATCAAAGGAGAACAGATTAACAGACAAGCCGATTCAGAGTGGCTGCAGCTCAGCTAACAGAGCAGGACGTCTGCTAATCAGAGGGTTGGTTTGGCTTTTTCAAGAATGCTTGAGCTCCGAGTTGTTGCGTAATGCTGGAGTCGCTGTGTGTGAATGAGACTGGTATTTAAAAAGTACTTTGACTCCTCAGACAGGTGTCAGTCCATTTATCTGATTTTTTCAACCAACTCTCAATAATTTCTCCAGACTGGGAAACAAACACTGTTGAAGCTGCAACCCCCTCCTATTATACTTACAGATTTTACATGGAGCTCAGCCAGTTTATTAGGCTACCTGTCAAAAAACAAGAAATTCAGTAAATGGACTGTTTTTCTACTCTGAGCACTCTTGTCCTGTTTAGTGCTTTCGATCTCACACACACACACACACACACACACACAATGTTAGAAACACAGCTACACTCCCACCAGAGCTAATGTCTTCGTGTAACTGACCAAAGTGGATTATTACACTTAATAGTCACTCACTGCTTAATATTTGCATTACCTCAAGTTTCCCCTTGTGCAACACTGAAGTAATGAATATTTAATAAC
>NW_024582589.1:613668-630634 GCF_018398535.1 Haplochromis burtoni | reverse complement strand
CACACACACACACACACACACACACACACAATGTTAGTAGGTGAGCTGCTCTCCCACCAGAGCTACAGCCACCGTGTAACTGACCAATGTGGATTATTACACTTAATAGTCACTCACTGCTTAATATTTGCATTACCTCAAGTTTCCCCTTGTGCAACACTGAAGTAATGAATATTTAATAACAAATTTTCATGTTGCATGAAAATGGGAAGAAAAAGAAATAAGAAATAATCCCCCGCAAAGCTTTTTTAATGCCTGACCGATTTTACTCGAGTTTATCTAGAGCAGGCCTTTGGCTCAGTGTCACGAATGATTATTAGATACATAAAGCAGCTGCCAAACTATGTAAAACATCTTTCTGCTGCTATCTTATGTCTTTAAAATGGCAAGTTGAATCTCGTTATGAAAGCGGATGTGTGTGTTTGGTAATTTGTGGACAGTTTGTTCTTGATTCTTTGTGCCAAACTTAATCGTGGAGCATGGAAAAGGTTTTCCAAGTATTTGTCTGCTAAAACAAACAAAAGAAAGAAATCATAAAAGTCTGGATTATTTTGTGACTTCCTGGTCGCACTTCCAACCTAGCTCACTTGAAACTAGTGTCTCAAACTAACACAATAAACGAGGAGTGCGTGCTCCAAAGATCCTGTTGGCAGGCATCCCTTTCACTCCCGCTGAGCCAGCATATGTGGAAATCCCCTTGGAGACACTTGACGGCAGCTGATAAGTGTGGAAAAATATACCAAAACATTTAGGCTGGAGCAGAGCGCCGCAATCAGCTTTATTAAGTGGCAGTGGCATTTCTGCATGCCGACAAAGACAAAACTTTATATGCCATCATATTCCAGGAACCACGATAACTTCTACCAGTGTAGTCTTTATCCATTTACAAGCTAAATGTGCAGGAAACCATTGTTCTCTTAGTTACTGAGTTACAGGATGTGAGTGTGTCCACGCACTCTGCACGGCCCAACAAAGACACCGTGCCAACTCGTCCAAGTGCAAAGAAAACACATGGGAAGTCCGCAATCCTATACTTTATGTTTTTTGAATCTCGCCTCTGGCATTTGCCATAAATCATCATAAGGAATCTGGACTAAAAATGAAATGAATGAAAAAATGAACTATTTTCAAACAAAAACTGTAAGCAAGAAAAAAGACCCTGGAAGCTAAAACCAAAAGTCAAAATGGAACAAAAAGAACTAATAAGAAAATACAAAACTGTGATAACTGCACAGTGTGGGCTAGTTAACCCTATCACTTGAGTCGATAACTGTAAACAACAGGCTCCATGTTTTTCTTCTGTAACTGTCGAATCCTCATCGTCTAATATTATAATAAGAACATTTTAATCGATAAGTATGACCCACGCTTCCACAATGTGAAGGAAAAACAACAGCAAAGAGAAGAAAGTGATGCACATCCATCAGACGGACCTGTCCACAGACGCACTGACGTTTCTATAAACTGTACAGTTTAGTTGTTGGAGTTTACTTTGGCTTCATTTTTCAGCCCTGGGGTTGCAGCTTATATTTAACTGGTCCAGTATTACTCATACTGGGGATCAGGTTTAGACGCGTTGTCAGAAACCCTTTTTTTAAGGTAAGGTAATGAACGCCACTTTAGGTGAAAGTGCTCAGGCACATATAAAAGCACTGTATGAACGTGATCAGGTGAATGCGACTCGTGGTACGAAGTCCTCCGAGGGCCTAAAGTGAGTAGAAAGAAGTCACAGTTTTGCTCTTTAGGCTCTAGTTTCAGGGTTTAGTTTATTTTTATAGTCTTTTGCTCTAAGGTGGAGCTGCTGCATCCACCCATGGACTGCTTCTTTACACACCTGTTTCTCACCGACATGGTGACAGTCAGGCCTCCTTGGTCGTCCTGTCTCCTGCCCTTGTGCCTGTGTAACCTGTTTTCTTTGCCAAGTTGTTCTCAGAAATCACCGAGCTTCTTATTGCTGAGTAACGTATGCACCATCAGCCACTTCTCCCAGTTTTGCCGTCCCAGCTCAGTCTGTTGCAAGAGGAGCAACTTACACGCTCTCCACCTACGATCAGTAACTGTGACTGTATCAGGAGTAAATGAGCATGCTTACACATGTTTGTGTGTTAAGTTCAGTTTTATCTAAAGAACGCCAAATCAAGAGTAGTCACCTCACCCCAAGCCTCTCCTCAGGCTTGGGGTGAGATTTTATCCAGATTCCAGTCATTTTTGCCTCTTGTGTAAGGAGAGTCGGAAAAGAAAACAGAGGTATGACCCTTCATATCTCGTTTGTCTGAAAGCAACAGACACAAAATGCACACAAAGTCTCCTCTCCTCCGCCTACAGCATGTTACACATGTGGCTGACCACATCATGGTGTCCGTCCACTGGGTCGCTTGCCTATATTTTAATGACACACTTGTAAAATCCTAATTTTTAGACCGTGCAATCAAGAAGGAGCTCTAGTGAAGCAGTCTGTGCCAAATCAAAATGTGAATAAAACATTGGCCTGTTTTTTGACCTGTGCTGTGACAGTATGGTGACCTATAAACGCCGGTCCAGGTTTCAGCCTCTTTGTGAGCCTGAATAAGTAAAGGTATGCTGGATGCATGTGTTGCTCCCAAACCTGCAGCTATCATTCAGCAATGATATGGAACAAATGCATCACTGATAACAAGATGGGTGGTCTCTCTGCTCTTCAGTCTGAAGGACGTCATTCACAAATCAAATTTAGGAGAAGCTTTTCTGGATCTAGAAGTTTGAGAGCAAAGCAGAGGTACTGCTTACTGAGCCAGTGTAAAACCTCTTTGTCTGTCATATTATTTTCATTGAATTTCAATAGTGTTTGGATGATTTTCACGTCACTGCATTATGTTTTGGTCTTTTTAACCTTGGCTTTTCTGGAAAACATAAGCACACAACATCTGGACTGTGCTCCAATGAGCCTAATCAAACAGGCGCTTCACAGCATGTTTCAACTTTGTATCCCTCTTTGAAGGTTTAAGATGAGATTTGTTGAGTAAATCCGGTGTGTGTCGACACCGTGCTTCTTTTGTGCATGTTAATGTTTAAGCAACGGTACCAGTCTCTTTCTGAATTTGCGGGTAACAACAATCATCCAATTGTCAGACAGGACAGATATGAACACATTTTTAAACCTGGTGTAACATTAAACTTTGGCCACGAACTGTTATCACGTAACTTGTGGTGGTGTACACAGCTTCACAGTGTTTCGCAACGGCCGATAAGGGAGTCTTTGCTGTTGTGTTCGTATCAGAGGTGTTTCTTTATTGAATAAATCAAGGGCTGTTTTCACTCGTACTTGTTTTCTGAACAATAAACATCCAGGCCTGATAAGAGAAACAGTGAATAGGTCAGCAGGTCAAACACCATGCAGCTGTGCAGAGAAAGTGACAACAGAGTCCTGTTTACTCAACAAACAGATGCTAAGTGAAGGAAGCAGGTCGGTCAAGACTGTCAGTCATATTTTCCACATAAACAACTCATGTGAAAACAACCATAAAGTCACTGAAGAGTTCTTTCTATGTTTCCTCTGCTGAGCAGGATTGTTAGTCTAATGGCTTCTTTACTCACCTGATAGAATCAGCGAGTTGAAACATCCATGGAAAACACAGAGGAAGTCAGACTGGAGCCGACTGGTTTTCCACAATACTCACTGGGGAATGATCATGAATGCAAATTTAATGTATTTACACACTGCACATGAAACAAAGGCAAACACACACACAGTTGTTTGACTTCACCCCCTCATCCCCGACACTAAACCTCTGCCTTCATGGTCCCTCTTATTTAATTACCACAGAGACGTCTTTAATGTGTGACAGCTGCTGAAAACAGTTACGACAAAACAATAAGACAGAGGCTTCTCTCAGTCTCCTCAGCTTTTCCTTTATGGGCTCTTATCTTCGTCTCTGGTGGTTTTTCAGTGTTTAAGACTAACCTTCACATCTAGTTGACTCTGGGAGCTGGAAGAACAGGCCTGAGCACGACTGCACTGGTTCCAGTACCCTTACAGCTGGTGATGATGCACCTCGTGCAGAGGGGGCTGTTTGTTTTCTCAGATCAAAACTAAGATAAGCGTTCAGTGTGCAAGCAGTAAAAGTAACAATAACTTAGCATGTAGGGAATGTTTTCTGTCCTCGTCTGCAAAGCTGTGCAGAACCTAACCTGCCAAGAAATGAAAATCACTCAGTGAAAATTAAATACACCTCTTTAATTTTCGATTTATTCATTTCTGTGTGTGTGTGTGTGTGTGTGTGTGTGTGTGTGTGGGTGTGTGTGTGTGTGTGTGTGGGTGTGTGTGTGTTTGATCCCAGTGCAGGGGCCTTATCTGAGTGGAGTGTTCTTCCCATGTCTGCGTGGGTCGTCTCCGTGCACAGGGTGAGGAAAACTGGTGATTCTAAATGTGCTGTGTGCGTTGGCCCTGATGACCTGATGACCTGTCCAGGCTGTGCCCTGCCTCTATCTCCATGGCAACTGCAGTATGCTCCAGGCTCCCCCAGAGACCCTAAATTGCGTAAGAAAAAGAAAATAGATGGATGAATATTGAATCAATTAAATGACATTCTTTATTTTTTGATTTTGGCCCATTTGTTCCTCTGTCCAAATCTAGAGGTGCTTTAAATCCATCCATCCATTTTCTTCCACTTATCCAGGCCGGGTCGCGGGGGCAGCAGCCTAAACAGCGAAGCCCAGACCTCCCTCTCCCCAGCCACCTCCTCCAGCTTGTCCGGGGGAACACCAAGGCGTTCCCAGCCAGCCGAGAGATACAATTTCTCCAGCGTGTCCTGGGTCTGCCTCGGGGCCTCCTCCTGGTGGGACATGCCTGGAACACCTCACCCAGGAGGAGCCCAGAGCTGCTCTTTTACACTCAGCTCTCTCCTCACCACAACAGAGTGGCACAGCGTCCACATCGCTGCGGCCGCTGCACCAATCCGTCTGTCGATCTCCCGCTCACTTCTCCCATCACTCATGAACAAGACCCTGAGATAATTAAATTCCTCCACTTGCGGCAGGAACTTATCCCTGACCCGGAGTGGGCACTCCACCCTTTTCCGGCTGAGGACCATGGCCTCAGATTTGCAGGTGCTGATTCTCAGTCCTACTGCTTCACACTCGGCTGCGAACCTTTCAAAGGCGAGCTGGAGGCCCTCACCCGATGAAGCCAACAGAACCACATCATCTGCAAAAAGCAGAGATGAGATCCTGAGACCACCCAAGTGAAAGCCCTCCGCTACTTGGCTGCGCCTAGAATCCTGTCCATAAAAATTATGAACAGAATCGGTGACAAAGGGCAGCCCTGGTGGAGCCCATCACCCACCAGGAACGAGTCCGACTTATTGCTGGTTACGTACACTGTAAAAAATAATTGTAATCAGGGCTCTAGAGTGCGACCAATTTGGTCGCAAATGCGACCAAATTTTTCAGTGGTGCGACTAAAAAAAAATATTTGGTTGCACCTGTGAGACCTGCGCTTCACATTTGATCAATGTCATCATGAATTTTGCTGTTTTGCTTCCACGACTATTAAAATCAAACTCCATGCACAGCTAGCTCTCTCTCTCTCTCGCTGTACTTCAAGAACAGTTCCCGTCTCCAATCTGTTTTCTGTATTATTCATTCGCTTATTACCCACCAGTCTACCGTTGTTTACAGCGCTGTGGCTGCTGTCTTTTTCTTTTTTCACTTAAATGACCTCGGACAAGAAAGCCTGTTTTTTCTGTTGTTCAATACTGAAGAAATTTAAACTTTATATGCAGAACATTGTAGAATATTTTTAAGTTTATCTGCTATAAAAAGCCAGACCAGGAAAATCTCCTTCATGTTTTTGTCACGGCTAGACGGTCCTCACCGATCGCCTTGCCAATTTTTGGTGGTGTTTGTGTGTACTGTGTCGTGTTCTCCTCTCCATCCTGTGCATGTGTTTTTCTGCTGGAACATGTACCTCCGGAAGCCGTGGCACGGAACGGCAGCTGACCCGAGGGGAGTGTCCTGAGCTGGAATCGTCGCACCTGTGCGTAATCACTTCGCCGGCTACAACTAATCTGAAGCAGACCTATTTAACGGTGCGGTTGAGTCACAACCAACGCTGGAATGTTGAACTAAACCGGGTAGCGTAGTCGCGGCTAGCATACTCAGTTTGTGAAGGAGAGAACGTTTTTGTTACTGTGCGTGTGCTTTTCTCATCTGCCTCCAGGATTCAGGGATCGGAGGAGGAGCGGGCACAAGGAGATGTTTTGGATTGTTACTGCACTGTCACCGCGGGGAGAAGTCACCGTATCACTGCACTGCCCTTTCTGGATTTCAGACTCGAAATGTTGACTCACCTTTTCACTGTGAATAAATTCACTGTCACTCAGAAAGGAGTCTCACACCTGAGTCCTTTAACCCAATTCCCCATGACAGAACGTTCCAGCCAAGTGGACTCAGCGGACTCGTCACCCTGGCGGCGCGAGCTGTCGCTCCAGGCGGGGCTACTAGAACGCCATGAGAAAATGTTACACCATTTCTCCAGGGAGCAATCAGCGCTAATCCAGGCTGTGACGGAGCTAAAAGGTATGTTGCTATCTCCACCTGGAGCTGCTGGGGGGCCTTCACCAGTGCCACCTCCGATCAACGTCGCTGCTGCTTGCCCACTGCCCCCCTCACCTCCTCCGCCACAGCGTGAACATTCATTGCCTGTCCCAGAGAAATTTTCTGGAGAATTAGACAAAAGTAGGGGATTTTTAACGCAGTGTGCCCTCATTTTTAGGCAGCAGCCTCAGGCTTACGCCACTGATTGTTCTAAAATAACCTTGATGGTAGAGCTGTTGACAGGCCGAGCCTTGCAGTGGGCACAAGCGGTCCTAAACTCCCAGCCTCAGATTTCTTTCACTGATTTCTTGAGCAAATTTCGAAGTGTTTTTGATAAAGGAACTAACCCTGACAGTGCAGCGCATAGGATGTTTACCTTAAAGCAGGGCCGGAGGAGTGTCGCTGACTTCTCGGTGGATTTCTGGATCCTCGCTGAGGAGACTGGTTGGGAGGAAACGGTGCTCCGGGCAGCTTTCTTGAACAGTCTGAATGAGGGACTGAAGCGTGAGTTGGCTACCAAAGAATTGCCTAAGACCTTGAGTGCATTAATTAATTTATGTATTAGGTTGGACGATCACCTCCGGGAGTTCAGCAAGCGGACACCGGGAGGCGCTGGGTGGCGGACAGGATTACCGGCCCTGGAGTGGAAGGGGACGGACCCGCGGCCAGCAGAAGAGGAGGAGCAGCCGATGCAGTTAGGCAGAGCACAATTGAGCTCCACAGATTGGAGGAAGAGACGCCAGACGGGTGAATGTTTTGCATGTGGGAAGAAGGGACATTTTGCTGACACATGCCCCTCTCGGGGAAACGACCAAGCCTGTCAGTAGCTGTGGCAGTACTGACGGGTGCGACCATGAACATTGCTCCCCATCTGAGTTGTCCTGCTAAGTTGGTTTTTCAATCTCACACTCACCTGTGTTGTGCGTTAGTGGACTCTGGAGCCGAACAAAGTTTTCTGGACGAATCGCTTGCTAGGAAGTTGGGCTTCCCCGCAGTTCCTCTCCAGGAGCCTCTTCAAGTTTCGGCTCTTAACGGCAGCCCGTTAGCGGAAATAACTCATTGCACTGTCGATCTGACCTTAGTTCTTTCTGGTAACCATGTTGAGAGAGTTTCCCTGTTTCTGTTTAAAGCCCCCGGCACACCATTGGTCTTGGGGTTCCCATGGCTCAAACAGCACAACCCGCAGATCGACTGGGCTCAGGGACGCGTGACAGGTTGGAGCGAGTGGTGCCATGAACTTTGTTTACGTGCAGCGGTGCCCAGTTTAGTGCCCCTAAATCCAGCGGCTCAAGTGAAGGCACCTGATCTCTCAGCCGTCCCTCCGGAGTACCACGATCTGGCGCAAGTATTCAGCAAAGACCTAGCAGTGTCTCTCCCGCCTCATCGCCCTTATGATTGCGGGATAGATCTGCACCCCGGCGCCCCATTACCCACCAGCCGGCTTTACAGCATCTCAAAACCCGAACGTGAGACAATGGAGCGCTACATCACAGACTCCCTCGCTGCCGGTCTAATTCGCCCATCCACATCCCCGCTGGGGGCTGGATTCTTCTTTGTACAGAAAAAGGACAAGTCTCTCCGCCCCTGTATAGATTTTCGGGGCCTGAATAAGATTACAGTCAAGAACAGATATCCCCTCCCTCTTCTTGTCTCAGCGTTGAACTACTCCAAGGGGCGACCATCTTTTCCAAACTCGATCTCCGTAATGCATACCACCTGGTTCGTGTTCGTGAGGGGGATGAATGGAAGACGGCGTTTAACACCCATTTGGGGCACTTCGAATATTTGGTCATGCCTTCGGACTCACCAAGCCCCCGCTGTCTTCCAAGCTATGGTTAATGATGTTCTGCGTGACTTTATTAATCATTTTGTGTTTGTCTATTTAGACGACATCCTCATTTTCTCTAAGACCCGAGCCGAACATGTGAAACAGGTGAGACTGGTGCTGCAGCGTCTGCTGGAGAATCGGCTTTTCGTCAAGGGTGAGAAGTGCCAGTTTCATGTTCAGTCTGTGCCGTTTTTGGGGTTTATTGTGAAGGAGGGGCAGCTGCGAGCCGATCCTGCCAAAGTGAGGGCAGTGGTAGAGTGGCCCGAGCCCAAGACGCGTCGAGAACTGCAAAGGTTTATCGGGTTCGCCAACTTTTACAGGAGATTCATCAGGAACTTTAGTAAGGTGGTTTCTCCTCTCACACGACTCACCTCTCCCAAACAGCCCTTCCTATGGTCTAGTTCAGCACAGCAGGCGTTTGCTCATTTGAAACAACTGTTTTCCTCTGCTCCCATTTTGATCCAGGCTGACCTCACCCGACCATTCGTGGTGGAGGTGGACGCATCGGACTCGGGGGTGGGGGCCGTTCTCTCCCAGCGGGTGGGGGGCAAGCTGCATCCATGTGCCTTCTTCTCTCGAAGGCTGACTCAAGCGGAACGGAATTACAATGTGGGCGATCGGGAGCTCCAAACTGGCCCTGGAGGAATGGAGGCACTGGTTGGAGGGAAGTGAACACCCCGTTGTGATTTGGACAGACCATAAGAACTTGGCGTATATCCAGGCAGCTAAGCGTCTCAACGCTCGTCAAGCCAGGTGGGCCCTGTTTTTTACACGTTTCAATATCACTATAACCTACAGACCAGGATCACGCAACACAAAACCCGATGCTCTGTCACGCCAATTTGCACCACACACGGATGACGGAGAGAAGCAGAAACCCATTCTGCCCGCCACATGCATCGTGGGAGCTATCACATGGGAGATCGAGAGGATAGTCAAAGAGGCCCAGCAACAGGAGCCAGACCCAGGGACGGGCCCTGATGGACGGCTGTTCGTCCCCACAATGGTCCGGAGCAGAGTTATACACTGGGCCCATACAGCGAAGTTCTCCTGCCACCCTGGTAAGAACCGCACCATTAGTTTTTTGCAACGTTTGTTTTGGTGGCCCTCTCTCCTCAGGGATGTTCGGGACTACGTTGCGGCCTGCCCTACCTGTGCTCGGAATAAGACTCCCAGTGCCCCCCAGGCTGGTCTCTTGCAACCTCTGCCGGTCCCCAAGCGCCCCTGGTCGCATATCGCTTTGGGTTTTGTCACTGGTCTACCATCATCGTCAGGTAACACGACCATACTCACTGTTATAGACCGTTTTTCCAAGGCAACGCACTTTGTGGCATTGCCTAAGCTCCCGACTGCCTTGGAGACTGCTCGGCTCCTTACCGAGCATGTTTTTCGATTACATGGAATTCCACAGGACATTGTTTCTGATCGGGGTCCCCAGTTTACTTCACGTGTGGGGAGGGCGTTTTGTTCAGAACTAAGGGCCCGAGTGAGTTTGTCTTCAGGTTTTCATCCTCAGACGAACGGTCAGGCGGAGAGGGCGAACCAGGAGTTGGAAACCATGTTACGCTGTGTGGTTTCCTCAAACCAATCCACCTGGAGTGACCAATTGGCTTGGATTGAGTACGCTCACAATTCCAGCACGTCAGCAGCCACTGGTGTGTCTCCGTTTGAAGCGTCGCTGGGGTACCAGCCACCACTACTTACCATCACTGAAGGTGAGCTGGCCGTCCCCTCCGTTCAGCATCATATGAGACGCTGCAGGCGAGCGTGGCGCGCCACCAGGGCGGCTCTGTTGAGGACGGCGCAACAGAATAAGAGGCTGGCCGATCGTCGCCGCACCCCTGCCCCTGCCTATCGTGTTGGACAGCAGGTGTGGCTCTCTTCCAGGTATATTCCTTTACGAACTGAATCCAAGAAGTTGGCCCCGCGTTTCATTGGGCCCTTTTCGATCCAGGCTGTACTGAACCCGGTGACTGTTCGTTTGGCCCTTCCTCGCAACATGAGGATTCATAATGTGTTTCATGTTTCCCAGGTGAAACCGGACCAGCCCTTTCTGACAAGTTTGGTCGGTCGCCGGGAGGCTCCCGTTAATGGGGGGGTACTGTCATGGCTAGACGGTCCTCACCGATCGCCTTGCCAATTTTTGGTGGTGTTTGTGTGTACTGTGTCGTGTTCTCCTCTCCATCCTGTGCATGTGTTTTTCTGCTGGAACATGTACTCCGGAAGCCGTGGCACGGCACGGCAGCTGACCCGAGGGGGTGGTCCGAGCTGGAAGCGTCGCACCTGTACGTAATTACTTCGCCGGCTACAACTATCTGAAGCAGCCCTATTTAACGGTGCGGTCGAGTCACAACCAACGCTGGAACGTTGAACTAAACCGGGTAGCGTAGTCGTGATTAGCATACCAGTTTGTGAAGGAGAGAACGTTTTTGTTACTGTGCGTGTGCTTTTCTCATCTGCCTCCAGGATTCAGGGATCGGAGGAGGAGCGGGCACAAGGAGTTGTTTTGGATTGTCACTGCACTGTCACCGCGGGGAGAAGTCACCGTATCACTGCACTGCCCTTTCTGGATTACAGACTCGAAATGTTGACTCACCTTTTCACTGTGAATAAATTCACTGTCACTCTGCAAGGAGTCTCACACCTGAGTCCTTTTACCCAATTCCCCATGACAGTTTTTCTGTTTTATTCTCAGTTACTTTCACACAAAGGCCTCTGCTGTGATGTTCACAATTCTGATGAAGTCAGTACTGATAAGTGATCAGAATTATAATATTTCTGACTGTCTGAGGCTAAGTTGAATCGAATCGGGACTTTGAAAACCGGAATCGAATGGATTATAGAAATCAGTGATGATACTCAGCCCTAGTGAGCAGCCTAGGCACGACAGAAGTGGATGTAGCTGTAATAGGAAAAGAACTATTGCTAACTTTTCTGTTAAGGCCTGATCCTTCTGAAATTCATAGCCAGTGCTCTGACACGGTGTCATCAATCTTTGAATGCTGAAAAAGCACAGTGTATCCAGAAAAACACATTATATTATATCAATTATAAAATTTGTGTGTGCCTAACTTTTGTGCCGGTACGCCCATGGCAAAAAGTTATTCTGGAGCCCTGGTAATATGAAAGTATTTTACAGTTTTATACTGTTTTTCTTGAATACCATTAAATTTTCGTAAATATATTGATTTTACTTTTCAAATGTAAATTAACGTAAAATCACTGTAAATGTAATAAAACATAATTTTCTTGTTTTTTAAATATATTTGTCTGTACATGAGCATATTTAGATTGTTAAAATATATTCACAAATGTATCATAATTTCACAAATGTTTGTCCGTTATTTGAAAGCTTGAACTGTTAAATTCAAATGTAATGCTGTGGAAAACCTTCCACCTACGGGTGTTGGTCAGAGGGGAATTGTAAAGCGCTTTGAGGGTTGCAAAAAGCACCACATGAATGCAATCCATTATTATTTAAACCAGCTGTTAAATGTATATTTCTGTACATTTAAGTATTATTATTCATATTGCTGCATTCATTAATTCAGTAATTTCATTGTTTAATCACATTAAAATGTTCCTAATTTAATGTTTAAAAACACGTGAAAAAGGCAGAATCCCATGTAAAATTAGGGCAACAACCTATATTGTCATTACTGAAAATATTTTCATGGGAAAGTTTTTTTCTGTTATTTTATTTTGGCGCCCAGCTGCCGGGATATTACTGTTGTTTTAGGATTTATTTTTCAGTGTGGACGAAGGCCGTGTAGACACTGAATGGCCCGTAGCAAAGGGCCAGACACCCCACAGTCCTCATACACTGAAACCTACGGAGGAGCGTTGAAAGCTTCCTTTGATAAGACATGGTGTGATTTCAAAATTGTGCATCAACATTTGTTGTGTGTCTCAGTTAAAGGGAAAAATGCATCAACATTTGAAATTCATTTCTTTCTAAGTGAGCAAACGTACAAAGTCAGCAGGGATCTAATAATTGTTTCCCCCACTGTAAACGTTCCATTAGAATAATGAAGCACAGTGAGGTGTTTAAAAGATAATGGGGCCTGATCATTTCATATTTTGTATATGACAGTGATTTTGAGTTCATTTCTGAATTGAACAGGGAGCCAGTGAAGAGAAGCTAGAATATCAGTATAGTACTTACATAGCAGCGTGGATCAACTGAACACTTTTCAGGGAGCGTCTACAGTACACTGACAATAATAATTAAGTTGGTCAGCTTAGAGCAATAAATGTATGAACTCGCTTTTCAGCATCATTCTGAGATATTAGCGTTGTAGGGTCTTTGCCTCACAATATTAGGAATTGGATTTGTGTTGATAGGTGTAGAGCAACAAGCTTCTTCCAGGATAAATGAAAATCTTTGAAGTCAGTGAGATGTCATTTCTTCTCCAGATTACGAGTAATCTGCTTTAAGGGATGTGGTTGTGCTTTATACCAGAGATTCAACCACTTTTGATTTAAGGCATTCATTTCCAGATGAACAACAGTGTCGTAGCATGTAACACTACTGAAGGGATAAACAACTTCTATTGGAGTAGAGTTCAGCTAATCCAAAATGCTGCAGCAAGAGTCCTGACAGGGACTAGAAAGAGAGAGCATATTTCTCCTGTTTTGGCTTCCCTTCATTGGCTTCCTGTTAAATCCAGAATTCAAAATCCTGCTCCTCACATACAAGGTCTTAAATAATCAGGCCCCATCTTATCTTAATGACCTTGTAGTACCATATCACCCTATTAGAGCACTTCGCTCTCGCTCTGCAGGCCTACTTGTTGTTCCTAGAGTATTTAAAAGTAGAATGGGAGGCAGAGCCTTCAGTTTTCAGGCCCCTCTTCTGTGGAACCAGCTTCCAGTTTGGATTCAGGAGACAGACACTATCTCTACTTTCAAGATTAGGCTTCAAACTTTCCTTTTTGCTAAAGCATATAGTTAGGGCTGGACCAGGTGACCCTGAATCCTCCCTTAGTTATGCTGCAATAGACGTAGGCTGCCGGGGGATTCCCATGATGCATTGAGTTTTTCCTTTCCAGTCACCTTTCTCACTCACTATGTGTTAACAGACCTCTCTGCATTGAATCATATCTGTTATTAACCTCTGTCTCTCTTCCACAGCATGTCTTTATCCTGTCTTCCTTCTCTCACCCCAACCAATCACAGCAGATGGCCCCGCCCCTCCCTGAGCCTGGTTCTGCTGGAGGTTTCTTCCTGTTAAAAGGGAGTTTTTCCTTCCCACTGTCGCCAAAGTGCTTGCTCATAGGGGTCATATGATTGTTGGGTTTTTTCTGTATGTATTATTGTAGGGTCTACCTTACAATATAAAGCACCTTTAGGCGACTGCGGTTGTGATTTGGTGTAAATAAAAGTGAGTTTTATTGTGTTGGCGCATGGCATTGAAGATAACAGTGGAGGAATTCATCCTTGATCTTGGTTACAGGACTACATCTAGTGTAAAGACATTTAAAATCCCACACTGCTGCATAGAATGCAAATAAAAGATCATATGATCCACAAATCTGCTCACCTCCAGGATCTAAAAGGCAAAGTGCTCAGAAAAGAATATAATGTTCCTGAGAAATGTCCTCCTTCAACACCAACCCCAGTAAGACTGTTTTCCCAGTGACTTGTCAGTTTACATCACCAGTGAATGTAAATGAAAATCTTCTCTTCTTCTACATCAATGCTGCACTTTATCGAGAACAGCCGATAAAATGTAAACAAGGCACTTTTCCATGTAAGAGGGAAACGGACTCTGCCATTCATGTCGGGAATTATTGACACAGTGAATCAATCCTGTTTGTCTCTTGAATCAGCGCCATCTCTTTCATCTTTATGACAGTTTGGCACCGCGTAAGACTCAGAGTTTGCATGGATTCCAAAACCTTCACAATTATATACTTTTGAAATAACATCATGTGCCCTTTAAACACAGGACTGCCTCCGTGTAAGTATTCTGTGAAAGGTCACGACTGCTCTATGATCAGTGACTGTTAATAATTATTAATTATTGTTTTTCTTTAATAAAATGTTTCATCCTAACAACGTTTGTGGCTGATACACTGTAAAATTAGTTAAGAAAACTAACCTATTCAACAGGGAGTGTGTGTGTCACACAGTGGAAATTTGTGTTTTTATGTTTTATCAATCTGTGTGTTGGTACATAGTGTTGATTTTATTTGCATGATTTTATTGTGATATTTATATTGCATGTTTGTTTATTGATATTTATATTGCATGGTTTTATCCTCATATTTATATTATGTGTGTTAATGTTGTACCATGTTCCTTTAACCCACTGTGGACTAAACAGACAATTGTAGGCACCTGTGAGGTGGGGGCGTTCCCCAAGGTGGCCTATCAGCCGCCAGATTGACCTGTTAAAGGGGATGGTGAGCGCAGAGACAAGAGAGCGACGCACGAAAGGTGAGCAGGAGAAAAAGGAACGCGTGTGAGCACGTGTGTTGAAGGAACTGCTGCCTGACTGTGGGGCGCCGCGAGTCGTTCGACTGTGCGGCGACGCGCTGTCAGGAGGAGACAGGTCTGCGACAGGAGCCCCTCCTTGTTCCTCTGGTCGGCGTGGTTTTCATCCCGGAAGAGGAATTCCTGTTTCAGATAAGGACCATTCGCCCATGTGTGGCTGGACTGTGGGATTATGGGACTGTGGAAGGGTAATTTTAGCTTATGGGAAACATGTTTTTAGCTTTGTTTTAATAGTGTATGGTTATTTCTGCCGGCAGGGTTTTTTAGAGCTTTGAGAACACTCTTTTTATTGTTTACGGGGGATTTTAACTTGTATTTGTGATTCTGACTGTGTTTTTTATGGAAATAAATGGTGTGTGTTCAAAGTTTAGTTTCTGTGCCCTGAACGCCGACCCGCTCACTCCCTTTCCTCTTGTATGTGAACGGACTTGGAGGTGAAGATTTAGGTCCACCAGACTTAGCGGCTACATGTGGTGCCTGTGGATGTCAAGAGCTCGAATTCACTCTCAGAACAAGTCAGAATAATTGCATACAGCTTTAGGAACCTAACAGCTGAAGGTGTCGAGCACAATTATACACAACTGTACAGTCATGGAAAGACAAAAGTACACTTTAAATGGTAAATGGACTGCTTCTTATACAGTATACTCTGTGCAAAGAGTATAAAAGCACTCTTGTGCTTACTATGTAACATTCAAACTGAATGTGGAGGAACATACCTGAGGGATAAATGAAGTTCTGTCTATCATATATACTCTCATGGATGCAACTCAGGGTTGGTATCTTGCCCAAAGATATGATGAGTGCTGGATGACCTGCTCTACCTCCTGCACCTTTTTGGGCCTCAGATTTGTTGGCAATCGTTTACGCAAAGCACTCTTGAGGTCCTGCCACAGTGCTTCAGTCTGGTTGAGTTCTGGATTTTGACGGGGCCATTGCAACACCCTGATTCTTTTGTGTTTTTCAGCCCTTCTCTTGTAGATTTGCTGTTGTGCTCGGGATCATTGTTCATTGACTCTAAGGTAATTTGGTATACAGAGAAGTTCATGGTTGACCTACCTGTGGCTGCAAAACAAGCTCAAGTAATCACCATAATCATCCGGTTATTGTGCTCGATGTTGGCATGAGCTGCTGTGTGTGGGCCAAGATGTTGTGCTTGGCATTCGCCTAACTTGTGGTTTGTTCAGATGCAATTTTGCAAAACTATGCTTGTTGTGTTCTTTTTAGGAGAAGAGGCTTTCTCTTGCCAGCCCTTCCAAAACGAGCCAGATGACATCAGTCGTTTGTGCTGTCATGAATTTTAGCATTTAGCATGCTGACTGAGGCCTGTGGATTCTGAGACATCGGGTTTGCTGCTGGTTCATTGCCTTGGATGGATTTGCTGACAAGTGTGTGGAGTGTTTGCCCCCTGTGAATAATCGTTCCTACTGTACGATGATGCCTTGTTTCTTGGCACAGCGTGAACACACACCTGAAACTACCAAAGCTTCTGATTTTATAGAGGTGTTCTCACTAATGAGTAATTTATCAAGCACACTTGATCAGCAGAGGCTGGCTCCCATTTACCCTCTTAATTCCCAGTAAGGATGTACTTAGTTTTTCAAATACAGCTGAAATGAGTCAGTAGCAGTTTTAGATACGGGCGACACGGGCGGTTGTCCGGGGTGGCTGCCCGGGGCGACATCACGGGCATCAGCAAAAAAAAAATGCTCGTTCTCATGCTTCCCCGACGTCAACCAGCGCATACTGGGAATAGCACAGGCACCGATCGTTTTCCTATCGCCCATTTGCTGGGAGTAAGGGCGCCCTCCGTTTGCGAGGTGCGCCTGCTGCTTGCGGCACAGAGAGGAGAGGGCGGGGCTCACCCGAAACTCTGGCTGATTGGGACCCACGCCCAGTTTCACACCTTGGCTCAGACGATCATCAGGGGTCCTTTTGTCCCTCTGTGGGGGGAAACTCCCACTAGGTTTATATCTGGGACTTTCCACCATTTGACCTTAGAACTGAAGAAGCTTCTCGGATGAGAGGTGAAACGTCTTCAAGCAACTTAAAGAAGTCCAGACGCTT
>NW_024582589.1:577479-604866 GCF_018398535.1 Haplochromis burtoni | reverse complement strand
GGTGGCTGACTAAATACTTTTTTGCCCCACTGTATAAAAGGTCTCTAAATAGGAAAAGATGTGTAATGAGTGCACTCGGCCTCCATGGGGTGCCATATCTGTAGAAGCTTAGACTGCAGGTTTTCTGTGGCAGGCCCAAGCAGGAGTCGGGGTGCCTGCTTGGGCCTTTGCGTGCTGTCAAAGGCGCGCACCGGCATGTTCTTCTAGCTCAGAGTATGGAGCAATTTTAAAGGGACTCTCTGGGCTGTTTGATACATGCTCTCTTCTGCCTGAGTCCTCCCCTGAGATAAAGCAAACTGGTACGCTCACACACTGGGAAGAAGAGGAGAGAGAATATACTGGAAGTGTCTCACATTAAAGCAGTTTTACAACACTGGTGTTGAAAGAAATTGATGTTTCCTAAACTGGCTGAAGGTCTGTGAAGACACGTTGAGGTTGTATCAGCAAGACAACAGAGGAGGAACCGCCCTTCTTTGATCCTCGGTCAGTTGTTTTGCACTGAACTGCTATTAACACTCCAGTACATGCTAGCAGGATGAGTCACCAGATAAATCATTTGCCTAAAATCAAAGGCTAAACGGCAATGGCGTGAGAAGCTCTTAAACAGTTTTCGCAAGAACACGGAGTGGAGTGAAAGTCTGCAAAAATCACACTGAGTTGTTTTACTTTCAGCAGCTAGACTCACTGATCCAAAGTAAACTGATCGAGGATCTTTATCAGTGAGCAGTGTTTCCACATGGAGTATATTTTTAAAAGGATGCAGTTTAAACTCCTTCATATGCAAATCATTTCAAACTAGTGTGCCAACAAATGTTTCCAGCTCCCCGTCATTTCTTTATATTTCAGTAAGAAACTGGGAAACAGCGATTTATCCAGATATACTCCATGAGTAATGTTCGCTTGTGATTTTGTGTCCAAGTAGTTTTTACAGCATTTGTAGGCTGAGTGAAGCAGCTGCCAATCAGAAGCTGGTTCAGTTCTGTGTTCCCAACACGACTGACTGAATACATCTGAGCCAAGCCTCGGCAACAAAGGGAAGAAGCCAAAATACAAACAAGAATAAAAATCGTTTTTTCTTTAAACGTATTCGCTGTACCTTCTCCTCAGGTAAGGGCAGCATGTATTTGTGGATACACAAAACTAAACGAGTGCTTTCCTTACATTTCAAAGTGATTTCTGTTTTTCCCAATTTCCAAGTCAGCATGAAAAAACTGAGGCAAAAACCAGCGTCTCTTCAGCAGAAAAAGGAAGCAAGTTTTCTCCCTGTGATACGATCTCAGACTAAATACAGGTGTTGGATTTGACAGATAAGTTGCTGCCCCTCATGTCAGTTTCCCTTGTGGGGAAACCCCCGAGACACAAACGTGTTCAGTGCCAAGAGTGAGCGAGACGGCTTTATCTGTTTATATTCTCATGCAGTGTTAATTTTAAATATGTTGTTCATCAGGCGTAGGGACAGACTTCCAAGGAACCGCTACATATGAAGATCTTACCTCATTCAGTTTATGGTCCTTTGTAATTTACCGTTGGGCTTAGCTGATACATTTTCCCATTGGTATGATAAGTAGTAAATCCACAGTATGTTTTTAACATTTTTCACTAGTCAGTCTGTCAGTTGCTCTCCCTTCCATGTAAGAATAACTCACTGATGCAATCAGCTGTGGCATTTATTTAGTGGGGCTACATTTTCATAAAAGTCCAGCTTCTCATCTGGTTTGAATTGTCAGCTTCCAAGGTAAATTAAAAAAAAGAAAAAGCTGGCGTGCAGGATGCATAGTATTCATCCAGCCTCTTGTGCAATTCTCTTAATGATAATGGGTGACAAGAAATTTATCACAGTTTTACCAGCCAGTCTCTCAACTGTTCCTTCTTCCATGTAAAAACACAGTTTGCTATATTGGCCGATATCATACGGGATAGTTTTTGTTTCTGGGTCGTCATATTTCCACAAGCATGAGTTCAGTTTCTTCTCTGGTTTGAATCCAATTGGCATCCTCCGAGGAAGGAGAAACGCTGGCGTGCAGGATGCGTGGTAATCTTGTGGTAATCTTGTTGTGCAATGACTCATTTAATGAGAGGTGTCTCACAACAATCACTAGAGCCTAAGACCACTGTTCGAGCTTTATTCAAAATGACCTTTAAAAACACCAATGTTACAGTGGAAACTGATCGAATAGCGGAGGGTGTGTGTCGAGGATGACTGGGTGTGGTGGCGGCTGTTTTTAGGAAAAAGCTCACCTGCAAAAAACTGTCAACTGAGGTTTGAACTTCTCACGTTTGAATTGAGGCACTCGTTGCTGCTATATGCAGACCTCTAAAATATCACAAAGGTTTTAATCAGGACTTCTCAAACCTTTTAGCAGATACTGTGCCAAGCTACAATCAAATATTAATTGTTGGAGATTTTAATATTCATGTGTGTTGGCCCTCCGATCCACTAACCAGAGACTTCTTAAGTTTGATAGACTCCTTCAGTCTTGCTCGCTTTGTGTCGGGGCCAACCCAGAAACAGGATCGCACATTGGATCGCGTGTTGCTGTTTTCTCTGATCGCTGTCCTGGTGTGTTTGGTATTGTTTCATCTTACCACATCGTTGTCCTGTGTTTAAACCCTCTGCACCTGAACCATTTTCTTTTTTAAAAAAAGCTCCAAAGTCTCCCCTCAGCCTTGGTACCGAGGAGATGACATCTCTTTTTTATCACAAATACAAAACTGTCCGTGATGACATTCCTACTTTTAAAACTATGAGCTTGAAACCACAATCTGACCCATGGATAAATGATGCCCCTCCCTCAGCCAGACGAGTGCAGGAAGGCTAAATGTAAGCGGAAAGAAGACGTCTTTTCTCATCCTGAGAGACAGTCTGAGCAGGTATCAGGACAAGTAAAAGCAGAAAAAGTTGATATCTTGCTCCAATGCTTGATTTTTAAAGTTCCAACATCTTAAGGATCTTTAACAGCAGCCTTAGTTCAGCTGTTGTACAGCCTGTTTTAAACATGCTGTTGTACAGCCTGTACTTAAAAAACCTCGTCTCAATTCCTCTGTCCTCTCAAATTTCAGGCCTATTTCAAAGCTTCCCTTCCAATGGAAAATTTTGGAAAAGATTGTATTTGTTCAGCTGCAATCTTTTGTAAATGGGCTGGATGTTCTTCAGAGGTTTCAGTCTGGTTTTAAAGCTCTTCACAGCACCAAAACTGCACTTTTAAAAGTTGAGCCACTGACTCACTGACCACAGCATCTGGATCTCATGACTGGAGCATTACGGGATCAAGGGTTTTCCATTCGAGTGGTTAATAGTTAATTAACCACTAATTTAATATCAACACAGGTTAATAGCTGTCTGACAGGACCTTTTCCGTGAGCTTTGGAGATCCGCTTCCTCAGCTCCCCTTACTTGTGGCGTTCCTCAGGGATCTTTACTGGGGCCAATTTTATTCTCTGTGTCTGCTGCCTCTAGGTCTAATTTTCAGTAAATATAACACTTGTTTCCATTCATATGTCGATGACACTCAGATCTACCTAATCTAATTAAATGTGCTATATAAATAAAAACTATAACACTGTTGTCGTTAATAATACTACTGGTCATGATTTCAAACTATCATTTGTCAAGGTGCACGTGGCTTAATCCTGCATGTTGGCCAACAGCGGAAGAAATCTGATTGTTTCAATTAATAAAATGTAACTTTGTAATTTACAGTCTAGTTTGGAGTAACTCTAGGAGAGACTAGCAAAGTCAAAGACTATTGCACTATTGCAATTTCTACTGGACATCAAATAGTGTTTGCCTTAAAATGCTGAGGTACTGAACAACATCAAACTATTTGTACTTTGACTTTTTGATTGTTTTTAAGCTTTTTTTTACTAATAAAAATTCAAAGTCACATGGAAATAAAACAGAATTGAGTACTGGAAGGTGTGTACCCCACAGCAAGACATATTGTTTGTCTGGAGCACAAACACAGTCCAGTTCACCTGTAACTCAAAGCATCAGCAGCAGTAACTTTAAGACTTAACAGAGTCCAGACAAGTAGGTTTATTGTGAAGTTGATATGATGTGAAAAATCAGAGAGGGGTGATCATTCATCTTGTTTAGGTGGACACTGTAACACCGGGACCAGTCGATACACACTGACTGCTGCAGCCAGCTTCGGGAGGCTGATCTGCAGCTTTTGACACTTCAATGGTTTCATTTTCCAGAGAGAAATGTTTTCTATTGCATTCCATTTATTTGAAACCTTTGCTCATTGTTTACCTATAAGCAGAAGAATTTTCACAGGTTAGGACAAAAGCACACCAAAACCTCGATCAGTGGTTCCAGATGTTTCTGCCTTGAACTTCTTACAAACACCACCGTGCTGTCACATTTCAGACATGTGTCCAAAAATCCAAAATTGTTCATGCAAAGCAAATCTAGCAAAGTCCACAAATCGGAAATGAGCTGGATATGAGAACAACAGGGTCCCTTTATATAAAACAAGAAGGTTGTTCAGCTGTGACATAATGCTGAACTGCATTCTGCAAACACAACACTAGATGGCATCTGTTTAAGACTGACTTTTATACATATGAAATTGAATCACAGTGTGCTTTGGCTGTTTCTCAAACACAGACAAACATGGATTTTATAGCATTTCTGTGCAAACGTCTTGAGCTACTTCTTCGTTATTTAGATTTTGCATCTAAGAAGACAGAATTGTAACTTTTTAAGTTCATCTTGAACAATGTTGCAATGGTTTTCACTACAAGCTGCAAAACACTGCGTCCAACATCCAAAGAAAAACTTGAAGGAGGCTTTTAAAAGTCACATGAAACTTGCCTGTGATTTCAGGTAAGGCTCTGTGGTCATACCAAATATGGACTTCTAAGCTCATTGTACAAATATACTGTGTTTACATGTATGTAATGCGCCGTGCCCATTTCCCATTGACGATATAAAGATATGAAGCCTTTGCTTAAGACCTTTGCACTGTAGGTAACAGACTACTAGAATTACACTAGTCTCTATGCAAGAAATGATTTGTCTTTCAGTTCTGTTTATTGCTGCACACTAAACTAATTTCTAATAAATCAAATGAACATAATGAAAATGTAATAACAGGAAGTCAGGAGCAGTTACAAAAATAAAACTCAGGTCACAATAATCCAGAAGAGTCTTTACCTTGCTCAGTTTTTATATCTATTTATTTATTTTATATCTATCTAAATTTGATTTTGCCATGTTTAATATATGCTGCTATTGCTCACGTGTTTTTGTAAGGTGACCTTGAGGGTCTGAAAGGCGCCTATAAATAAACTGTATTATTATTATTATTATTATTATTATTATTATTATTGTTATTATTATTAAGTATGAGCCAGCATGGATAATTATAGACGTGTGATTCCCAATTATCCAAGAAATTAATAGTTCTGTGAAGTCTGGGTCATAATGTGTGGTAACACGTACCTGAACCCTGACTCTACTGTATACTTTCAAAATAATCGCTTTCTGGATTTTCATTGTTTTCTTACAAGTCTTTGCAACAGGGACACCAAAAAAAACACGATAACTAAGAGAAACTATTTCAAGTTTTGCTTACAAATCACAGAAAACACTTGGTTTGGGTAAGTTAGATAGGTTAGACCTCAAAGGCTTAATAATAGACAGAATCTGTGGTAATCAAGTTACACAAAAAGGCCAATAGGCACTTGCCCCCGAGGGAAAAAAAAAGAAATGTAAAGGTAAAAATACTGATTTCATATTTTAAAAAAATGTTCTTCAGACATTGGGTATGAAGAGGGAGCTTCTGTACGAGTCTTTGTCCTCCTCCTCACCATGTTCTTTGTGATCCTCGAGAAGTTTGTCCAGTAGGTTTGGTGATTCCGCCTCAACCTCCGGGTCTTCGTTCAGAGACTGACCTTGAGCTTGCTGCTCTGAATGCTCGGGGATCTCCAGGATCTCGGGCTGAGGGTCCATACCCTGGGGCTCCAGCTGTGGGATCATGGCGGTCAACGACATGGACAGTGGCATGTGTACCAGAGGCGACCCAGGCAGCGCTGCAGAACCCGGGGCAAACTGCACCCCGTGATTAGGCATGGTCGATATAGTGGTGAGTGGCTGGGCCCAAGGAAGATAGGTCAACCCTGAGTCTTGGAGCTCCACTTGAGGCAGGGAGGCTGGGGCTGGTGCCACTGGTATGGTCTGAAACAACAGCAATCATTAAATATTTATGATGATGGCAAAGACATTTAACCTTGCAAAAAGTCAAACGCATGCATAAAACGGACGTCTGCTGATGCCACGAGCCTCACTTTAGGCGCTTAATCGTTTATTTTTTTATGTTTTACTCAAGATTTTGTGGAGGGTTTGGAAGGTAGACGCAGTGTCACTGCAGTCAGCATTTATTGTTCAGCTCACAGGAATATTGTAATCAGATATAATTAGGTACACAAGAAAAGAGGGCCCTAGTGAACCCAGTGGACACAGACCGGGAACAGCTTGTGCTGATTTAGACTGCTGCGGTGAATCTTTCTACGGTGAACCTACGTGTTTGGTGTTAATTAGCCTCGTGGTCGTGTCCCAGTGTTTTAATGTGGAGACAGCCACCATGTTCTTCCTTCCTGGATTCTCTTTGTTGTGATGTGTTTCCATTTATTTATTTTTTCAGAGACAAACATATTTTTCCACTTTGCACATCAACTCATCGTCATGATGAGTGACGTGTATGTAAATCCCTAAACTGAGTCAGTGACAGTTATTCTCTGGATAAATTCAAAAACTGCAGTGAAAAAAGAGCTGCAAATATAAAGGAGAAATCGTTCATGCTGAACAGGCAGAAATCTAAATCCCATGTTAATCCCACGGTGTACAAAGGTCCTCGGCGGGTTTAAAGAGTTCCAGTTAATCCCCTACCCCAGTCTTATCTCTGTATTTATTACCCACTTGCAGCAGGTTTGAAATGTAAGAATTTAAAGACAAGCACAGCAGCTGTTGGCAGTTAACACAGAGAGCATGCATGCAGTGATAACAGGCTTTTATGGTGGGAAGCATCACAATGCATCACAAACACTTGTCTGCACCTGTAGAGAAAGACGAGCCCTGTACGAGCTACCTTTGATTACAGACGCTGAGACTACCAGCACAATAAGATGACTTAGTTCACTAAAGACAGAACATATGATAACAGGATCCTGTGGCGCTGTTAAACATGTTGCATTATTTTGACATAAATGAGTTTTAAAGAAAACTTTAGATCGTTCCCGTCCCAGCCGTGACTCTGTGGGATACAGTACCATCGGGTCTCAAAGGTGAAGCAGCCCCTTAATGCCTAGAGTTTCAGATTTGGTACATGTACTTTTACATATACATATTTTTACTTGCACATACTTATACACAACCTTACTTTAAAGTGAAATAATAGCCTGAATCCATGCTTGTACTGTTGCAATGGCTCTATCTGTTAAATCACATTTGACTGATAGAGCGAGAACTGATTGTTTTTATCCTTTTGTGCCGATTTGTGATCATTTTATTCCCCCGTGCAGTCTGTAGAACATATTTGCATAGTCCTTTTTCACTCACCCCAAAGTTTGTCAGCAGTGGTGTGTGTGTGTAGGTCAGCATGGTGTAGCTGGGACACAGAGTTTGCATAGTAAGTGTCGGAGTGGCTGGGTAGGTCAGAGTCTGAGCTGAGGGGTCCTGCTGGTTGTAGTCAGGCGTCGACCAGGACATGGCGGCGGCCTGCAGCCCAGGACTGGTCGCTTTCCACCCCGCACACTGCAGCCCTCCATCAGCAGCTGTGGTCGGCGCTTCGGCTGGGGATCCGCTGGCAACATCACAGCCAAAGATACCTGGAGAACAAGAAGCAGATTCGGCATTAGACACGCGGAAACAGCTTTACGTGGAACATGTAGTTCACAGGTGAGGCTTCTACCTTGTGTAAATGACGGCTGGTTGTTGTGTGAGACCACGTCCTGAAAAACACAGATATCATCAATGAGGTTAACATGTCAATAACTGCAGCAGAACCTTAATCACAGCAACGCGGCGATGTTGATATGTAAACATGCAGCAGCCACACCTGGACCTGTGACACTCAGGTGTGAGCAGCTATCTGAGAATTCACTCTTGAAAAGTGTTTTTTGAACTTGTTTTTCTGGATCCGTTCATTAAAGCGAAAGCTGTGAATTTGATACTACTGGGCATGGAAGTACATCGGTCCAGTTCAGCTTTATTTATATAGTGCCACTTGCCTCGACCTACAGTAATACAGAGAATATCCCGATGATCAGACGACCCCTGTGAGCCTCCATGATAGTATTAAAACAGACCGTTCATCTAAACCTCAAAGGCCAGGCTCTATAAATGCTGTTGGTGGGTCGGTGAAAACACAGAGCACTGGTACTGTTGAGTCATTGTGCAGCACCCAGCGTTTGTTATTGTGCAGTGACACATCTTGACTGGTCTGACTGGGAAATGTTCTTTCATTCACGGTACAGTTGCTTTTAACATTTCCTTGGAAGGTAAGACAAAGCTGAGGTGTGACAGTCATCAGGGTCTCTATTTACCAATGCTGGCATACTGGATATATCATACTGGATTTTTCTCCCCAATAAATAACTTATGAGGGGTTTTTCCAGTCTTGTATAATCTGGGGGATAAATGTGAGTTCATGATTAACCTTATTTATTAAAGTGGCAAAAAAATAAAACCATTACTGGACGACCACAAAGCCTACATGTATGACAAATGTTTTTCATGCTAACTGAGCAAATTCCAGCTTGTTCTGCCAACAGCTGCTTCTGCTGTAAATGACATATCTCAGGCACGTGTGGGAGCAGATCTAGGATCTATGTTCTTCTGAGGCCAGAGCAGGCAGGTCCTCTCCTGAGAAGAAGTGAGCTGTAAAGATAGCAAATAAAAGAAAGAGACAAGAACCACTGAACCCATTCTGAACCTGTGCTATTCATTGCTTTGTCATTGTATTTCTCCACACACACACACTCATTGGAGGGTTTCCATTGTGTGTGCGCTTTAATGCACTGACATCATGTCTTTAGGATCATAGCTATGCTGATAAATGAAGCTGTGGCCAATCAGACTCCTTTCTGTTTCGTGGTGGATCAAAATCTCACGGTACTTTTATCAGTTTTGAAAGGTCACCAGCAAACCACGACAGAGCCTCCACCGTGCTTCACAGAGAGCTGCAGACACTTAGTCGGGCTCTTTCCTGGCCTCCTCCGTACACACTGAAAATTATTCAAACCAAAACATTACGTTTGGATTTATCACTGTTACCAGTGACTTTCAGTTCAGTTCTTGTGTAATTTGGCATATTTCAGCTCTTTCTCCTTGTTTCCTTTTCTTAGGCATGGCTTCTTGACAGCCACCCTTCACTGACACCATTTCTGTCCAGGCTTCAGGAGCTAGATCAGCTGAAGGGCCAGTTGCACTCCTCAGGTCCAGGGTCAGGTCATTGTTGGATGTGTTCCTGTTTCTTGTACTGATCATTTGCTGTTTTCTTTGTTTTTAGGGGTGCCACTCCTCGTCTTCCGCAGATTTCACAGTTTTTTGAGGATACAGTATTTCACAGTCTGGCTCTTTTGGAGTCACTTTTGTTTTATTTTACCTCTGTCAGAGTGTGTTATCGTTGGTACTTTTGACGAAGAAACGATAACAAAGGGTGTGTTTTTGCATCCCTTCAGTTAGCCTCCTTTTTAATGCTCGAATGATTCACAGCCGGACTGACAGCGAATGAAAAAGAAACCAATGTCCAAATGAGCAGAAACTCTGGAAGCAAAATGTAAAGGGTGGCTCGAGATTTCTGCAGAGTATAAACTGCATGAGTCATTTAAAAAATCATCAAGTTGATTTTAATGGATCTGTGACCGACCAACTGAATCCATAAACTATCACAGGTGTTTCACCCTTTGGAAAGTTCCTGCAGCTAATGTGAAATACATTCAGACACTTACAGATTGAACTAAATGAAGTTGGAGGTAGAGGATGGTGCCGCCACACTTTGTGTAAGAGGTTCAGATTATCGTTCAAGCAGAACGTTATGGCTGCTTCTTCAAGCGCATTCATGGTGAAGTGGAACACACCCAGTCGGCATGTCCAGGTGTAACTTTTATGGATGCTGTTAAAGCCGACTCATTCCTCAGCCTCAGTCAAACCCAGTGCAGGTGATCAGGTCCTTTACTTTGTGAACACAAAGCGTCCTCAGAAAGTGACCACAGTGGGGTTTAACTGTGCGATTGTTGTAGCTCCTCCTGTCAGAGCTGTCGAACCATCAGCTCCTCTCCTGCAGCCCGTCAGCCACCTGGCAGCACCTCCCTGCTGCCTTGAAGACGCCCTGCCCGCTGACTGCAGGCAGCAGGATGCAGTACAAACACTGACACACGCTGTCAGTGCTGCCGCTGTTGCCTCCCATTCAGTCTTTTGTGTTTGCGTATCGCAGTATCTCTTCTTGCTACAGGCACATGTACAGCCCGATTGGTCGATACCAAACAGACGGGTTTTAGACTCAATCTGTGAGACGGACATTTGGGTTTGCACAAACACAGAGACGAGGCAGAGAGTGGACAGTGTGGCAAAATCCACTTTTTGTGAAGTCTGTAATCTTTCCTCAAAGAAAAACGGACAAAATATCCACAAAAAGAGGAAAGACCAATGTGCATGTGTCGTATAGTTAACTTGGCGCACACAGTCATAAACTGGAATTCAAAATGAATTATTCAGGTATTGGCTTTTATGTATTTCCTCATCGTTGGTGCTCAGGTTTCTGTTCGCAGCGCAGCTGTGATTTATCAGGTTGATTGAACAAACTGGGAATTCAGTCCAGAGATGTTGACAGCGTGCTTTCACAACACGCTTCTTAGCTCCAAAGGCAAGGAGGATTTTTACTGTGGAAAGCTGCAGTGACAATATCTGAAAGCAGACTCAGTGAGTGTGGAATAACTGCCACCTCATATTAATGTGGTTTGGTTTGAGATTTGCACAAACACAACTGTCGTCCCTTTGAACCAGAATCCTGGAAATACCCACGTAGTCCTGCCAGGCAGGCAAATAGTGGAAGAAGTGGACAGAATTTTATCTTTGCTGCTAGCAGCACTAACTCATTGCATTTAAAATAATCAACTGTAGTGCCGTGCCAATAAAAGATGTTGGAATATCACATGCTAGTCACGGGGAGTGTCCGTACATGTGTATGTTTGTGCACACCGCTGCTTCTGGCCTCTTCTCTTCTTGTAGGGATAATAAATAGAAAGTGGGAGGTCTCTTTGGCAAGGCTGCACGTTACTTTGCATAGGGCTGTGTGCCCAGCCCTGCAGCTCTGCTGTAACCGCCATGGAAAAACACCTGGATTATATAAGGATAAAATCCCCTGCTGCTTTCTGAGCCTGTATCCCGACCGAACACATCCTCACAGGACATTTTGCTTTCGATTCCTGCAGATCTCATGTGCAGTCTCCTGAGGTGCAGAACAGTCACTCCCAATCAAACAGTCTCTGCATGTTGCTGTTCTGTGAGGTTGTGATCCCTGCAGAGAGATCAGTGATTCACGAGAAAAGAATACTGGCCTAAAGACTGAAAGTGATAAATCATCAGGAGGCTATCAGGTCATGTGGTTAGAGGGCAGCTCTACGTCAAAGAGGGGTGGGCGGATTTTTTGGGGGAGGGTTCATGGAAACTGTTGTTGAAACCTTGCAAAATGTTCTTCAACATGAAACCAAAGCAGAGCACCGCTCTACTTTACTTTTATTTATTTTCTTACACATTTTTAACTCAGTCTCTCCCAAACGTCTCACAAAGCGCCGGTTTCAAAGTGTCAGCACATAATGCAGAGCAGTCGCTGCTCCCCACTGTGGGAGTCTCCTGTGTATTTGTTTAGTGACTAACGATGCCGTGAGGGCTTCTTTGGAAACACTGTTTAGCAAAGTAAACCTACCCTGAAAACACACAGTCCAAGTACAGCTTTAAGGAACAATCCTGCAGGGTTTTGTTGGTTTTGCTTTTATTAAACCACACATTGATTTACAGGAAATGACTTACCTTGCAGGTAAATGCACACAGACATTTTCATTCGTTTCAGATTTTACTTGAAGACTGCTTTTTTTTAACCCTGCTCGTTATAAATGTGGTGCTTGTGCTTCAAACATCTTTTAGCTGAGTGTTCAACAAGTGTTCTTTGCTTATCTGTCATGGTGTCCTCACCCCAGTAGGAGGCAGTGTCTTGGTGCTGTGAAGCTCCAGGCTCCTCTTCCTCCTCAGCAGCTCTTTGACAGGATCCCTGACTCGCACACCTTGGTATGGCCTGGACCTGCCCACGGCTGATGGCTGTGCTAAGGAGGTCAGACACACAGCAATGAACAGATACACACAACCTCATTTCCTTTTCAAGTTGCTTTAAATCAGCCCACATGATGCACACGATGGGTTCACACAGTTCATGAGCGGAGGAAGCAGACGCGCTCAGGTGCCATGACTGTAAGCTGACACTGAGACACTAAAGACACACGGAAAGTGAACCTGTCAGACGTATTCTCTTTAAGCCTTTTGAGTGTCAGCATCAGCTGATATAAACCTTTACAATCAATATTCTCAGTGAATGTCCACGAGTGTCTAAGGTCACGGGCTGCATGCACTTCAGTTTGACCAAATGTTTGCTGCTAAGGTTGTTAAACTGGTGCTTTTGGTTTGGAAGAAATCAACAGGTCTGTTATGACGTGATCTGTTTGGGCTGCAGTGCAGGGCTTTCTCGTGTCAAACACAGACAAATGCAATGATGGCGTCCCCCTTGGGTCGGTCAGCTGAAAGTGTGCTGCTGGAAAGCAGGCTGAGCATCCGTGAATGACACTTTGTGAAGAAGAACTTTTGTTTTTCCAGCTTCACTCTGTGACCACACGTCCCCTCTCACCTGTTCCTCTCCTGCTCTCTCCCTCTCTGTCCACCTCTCTCAGCCTTTACGAACTGATCCATGTCATATTTAAACTGAGTACAGACTGCTGCTGACGCACACAGGTAGCATCACGTTGGCTCGCTGTCACCTGGATCGAGCCCAGTTTAACAAACTAAAATAATAACGCACACGTCAGCTCCTTGGATGGAAACTGGCGATATCCCAGCAGACCAGTGGATCAAGGTTACGCTGGGTTTGTTCCTGATATGAATCACATTGTTGCATCAAGAAGTAAAATAAAACCAAATAAACATGTGGAGCTACCAGCTATGCTGAGCCCCTGTCCGTAAGGGAGCAGTCAAAGCTTTATTACATGGTTATATGCTATGATAACCATCAATGTGCAGCTTACAGTAACTGTGTAACAATACAATAAAACCTGTGTGAAAAACACAAACAAAAATGGGCATTTCATCATAAAACATCTGCATCACCTTATAATTCTTATAATTAATTTGACAACACAAAAAGAACTCTAACGGGTCTTAAATCATTACTCTGTGTTTCACATGCAGCTCAAATTATTTCATTAACATTTTTTGGCTGAGTGCCTGAAGGCTCCATCCTCAACAGAGACACACTGACAGAGTAAATGCTTTCTGGGAACATTCAATGTCTGGAACTGGCAGATTCTTGCAAGTATAAGCATGAGAAAAAATCCAGCCTAACAGCAAAGTCGCATTCGTATAAACTCTAATCAGCACAAGTGCAGACAATGGCATCAGTCATTGCCGCCCCGAGCTACAAAATCACCGGTATTGCAGAAATGTGCTCCAAAGGTAAGCGTGACCATAAAACAATGACACCACGGTCATTTGTGCATCGTAACACACTGTACAGCAGCTACGCTGATCGTGATGCTAGGTTAACAGGTTAAAAGGAGGACATGTACAAATTTAAAACCAGAATAAAGAGCAGGCGGCCTCCATACAAACTAACAGTGCTGAGCACACTCCATTCATTTGTTACTGTGTGGCTGCAGATTTAAAACCCCTCATTCCAAATACAAAGGCTGCTAGCATGCGCTGCATAGAGCACTTATTAACTCATTCACTGCCAGCCATTGGTAGTGAATGAGTTAAACCCATTGACTCATTCACTGCCATTGACGGCTATAGACGTCAATGGCAGTGAATGAGTTAAGATCTTTACTGTGAACGTTAGCCTCTTTAGATGCCACAGGTAAGCACAACATGTGACTGCAACTATGAGAAAAATTATAACCACCTGATGTAGAGCGCCCTGGTCCTGTGGTCATGTCTGATGACTCGCAGAGTTAAAGGCACGTTTTTTATTATTTTAATAGAACTTCCTCATAAATACAGAAATAATAAATAAATTGCCTGAACATGATCTATAACAACAGTTGTGACATTCACACGTGGTTTTAACAAACGCACGTCTGAGTTAGTTAACATATCGATTGAATGCCTCCATGTTTGGTTTTGTATACGAGCCACTGTTGTTGGAATTGCACAGATGTGTCAGCAGCTGCCAGAAAATGTCTTTGACACTGCTGACCTGCACATTTACAGTCGCTCTTAGATTCTACACGCTTGAAATATTTTTCATAAAAGAAATACGAAGTTTAATTAAAATGTGCTGATATGATCGCTGGGGTTACAAACACACACTAAAAACAGGAAATTTGCAATCTCCTGGGGAGAGTCCATCAGTTATTTCCTAATGAAACAGTCTGAGACTCACGCTGGAGACAGTGGCTCAGATGGACTGGTGCACAGCTAAGTCAGTTCAAATGAAAAGCCTCATTCCCACAGACTGTGATGTTGATGCTGCGCCAAGACATTGTGCCATACTGAGCTTCAAGTTCTCATGTGTGCAGGTTTCTCGTTATAACATGTTGAGTCTTATCATCCCCTTCCCCACCCTAATACTGTGGCAGAAGATGAACCGGACCCAGCTGGATGTTTCTGTTATGCCTGCATATCCTCTGTTACACTGCAAACATGGTGAGTCCGTTTACTTAGCTGGGCTTCACAACTAAATAACTAAAAGTTCACTTTAACAAGCAGCTCGTAGCTCAGCTGAACATAAACTGCCTCCCTGTCCTCAGACGTCAGCACGCTGAGCCCATTGTGGTGCATGGACATCATTCAAAAATGGATTTAGTTGGAATTACTTGGTTTCAGTTATGAAATTCTGCAGATTAGCAGAAATCCCCTCAATTAGCAAGGCTGTATCAAGCCTTATCACTTGTGATTATCCAGTTAAGAAAGCAAATAGAGGTCAACAGATTGTGCTATGTGGAATTTGTCTCCACGCCAAGAACAGGGCATAATCGGGGGGGGGGGGGGGGGGGGCCCTACAAGCACTTCCTCCTTTACCAAAATTTCACAATGAGAAATTTCTGTGACCATTCAAAGTCTGCCATGGCAAAAGGACACTTTCATGTTTGTCCCTGTTTCTTTTTCTTTTCCTCCACACTGATCACTGAGCACCCTGATAGAGGGAAGTCTTTCTCTCTTCTCAGAATTTCCCTCCAGTTACCGGCACATTTTTTTAACCTTGAGCCCAGAGTTTTGGTTCCTATCACTCACACCGACAGAGGATGGAGACCTTGGGTCCAGACATGTCGGTCCTCTGCTTAACCCCTGTCACGAGGCTGAAGGTATCCTGACAGTATGCTGCACAGCTTCCTCTCTGAAGCTGATAGATTTACCTCTATAGGTCAGACAGGCCACACTTTCTTCTCAGAACAAACAGAACACTGTGACAGTCTGCCATGTACAGACACGTCTGTGGTGCTTAACAATAAAAGGCGCACAAATGGCCACTGCACTGAGCCCAGCCCCTCTTCATTGCGTGTGTGCGTGGTTGTGTGTGTGCATGTGTGTGCATGTGCATTTTACAGTAATGGTGGCAGATTTATTTAACAGTCTGTGCACTTGGGTCTAAATACAGGCTCGTCGACTCCACACAAACTCAGCCACATAACAGCACAAGACTTTATATAAACCATTTACAACATGGGAAAAAATAAGTCATGTTATTTAAGTGTGAAGAAGTTGTATAATTAAAGTAACTGTGATGTACCGTCCCATTTGTGCATTACTGGATTACTGCTGTTGATGCACTGGGTGTTTCTTCTTCACTCACTGTGTGTTTATACACCCGCATTGAATCATTGTCTCTGTCTCCCTTCCACAGCATGTCCTTATCCTGTCTTCCTTCTCTCACCCCAACCAATCACAGCAGATGGCCCCACCCCTCCCTGAACCGGAGGTTTCTTCTGTTAAAAGGGAGTTTTTCCTTCCCACTGTCGCCAAAGTGCTGCTCATAGGGGGTCATATGATTGTTGGGTTCTTCTCTGCATGTATTATTGTACGGTCGACCTTACAATGTAAAGCACCTTGTGTTCTAATTAAATCAGTGATTAAAAGGTGCTCCGTCCCCAAGCAGCAAAGCAGCCCTACACCAGCACATTTCCACCATCATACTTCATACTTGTTTGTCTTCTTCTGTTTACACCAGTTTCCTTTAAGGGGCATCAAAGTGGATCATCAGCTCCATCTCCTGCTGTCCCTAGCTTCCTCTTCTGTCACACCAACCCACAACGTGTCCTCCTTCACTACATCCATGAACCTCCTCTGACCTCTTTTCCTCCTGCCTGGCTGCTCAATCTTTAGTATCTTTTATCCAAAATATCCACTATCCCCTCTCTCCACATGTCCACACCGCCTCCGTCTTGCCTGTTTGACTCTGTTTCCAAAGTGTTAAACCTGAGCCGCCCCTCTGACATTCTGAACTGTCTTGTCCATCCTGCTCACTCCCAGTGACACTCTTACAAAATCTTCAGCTCTCCTGTCTTTCTGTCCGTGCCACGGTCTCCAAACCATCACAGCAAAACATCACAGCAGGTCCATGTCGTAAACCTTCCCTTTCATTCTGCTATTCCACAGTCACAAATCCGCCCTGACACTCATCTCCACGCACTCCATCCTCCCCGCTCCCTCTTCTTCACCTCTCTTGTGCGCTCTCCATTACTTTGGATGGTTGACCCAAGGTATTTAGACTCATCCATCTTCACTATCTACTCCTTCCCTCCCATTCACACACATGTATGCTGTCTCGCATGTGCTGGCTGTCATTCCTCTTCTTTCCCGAGCATATCTCCACCTCTCCAGGTCCCTTTCCACCTGCTTCCCATCCTCGCATCTCATGTCATCAACACTGTCAAAGGTTGGACCTGAAATAAAGGTCCAACCTTTGTCTGGAACAACTGCCTTTCCACTTTTCATCCTCCTCACAGCTGTGCTCACTTCCTCCTCACCAATTCTTTGAATTTGATAATTACCTAATTGTCCTGTGTTTGCCTCTCTCTCGTTGTCTTTATTCATCACTCTCTTAGTACATTTCCATATCTATGCTGACTCGAAGCTGCTGCACATGCTTTCCAGCTTCATTTCTTAGCCATTCTTCATACTTGGTGCTATAAAGATTGACAGACCACGTGACTTTCGCGCATTGCATGCCGGGAACTCGTGGCAAAACAATCCAAGTACCGCATCAAATGCAAGCAATTGCAGCACCGCAAAACGTTCATTCTCCGGTTCCAATACCTTCTTGGTTTTTCTTTGCCCCCCAAAAAAGGAATGTACAAAACGAAGGAGAACAATGCCGGTCCGTACAAAGACAGACTCGACGAAAAGACAAAGAAAAGATACGAGGAAAAATCAAAGGAGTGAAAGGGTCAGACCCTTACGAGCACACAGAGTGGACAAAAGACGTTAGCGTGCTGCCCAACTTTCACCACGCTCAGATTTATAATTATACGGTTCTTGGAGTGAGTGCATACACTCATGAAGTTTAGTAACTTCAGGTCACTGCAACAAGCCCAGGTACAGTTTACCGACGGATGGGTGCAGGACCTTGAAATGCACCGTGTAGAACGAAAGACCATCGTACGAACAAAGGTAAGTTTACCAGTCTCACAAATCGTCGTCATAAATACACATTCGTTAACCGTTTATTAATAGGACCTTTGAGCTCAACGGTAATTAATTAGTAGTGGAAATAATTTCTGGTACATCACAGAAATGTAGCAGTGACAATAATACTGTATGCTGTAATCGTACTGGGCAATTAGTGATACAAAAAAACCTGTTTTATCCTGTGAATAAAAGTATATGTTTTTGTCAATGTACCATAATAACAGAAGCGAAACGCAATATTGTGTCAGGACAATTCACTATTTATGCACAATAAACAAAGGAGCATAGCGCGACAATTTCTGTTCAGCGCCAGACTTGCTTGTAACCTATATCACCAATTATGTTATGAAAATGACGTATTAACTACTAAAAAACACTGACCTTCGTGTAAATGCTTGGAGCAGACTAACCTGTGAGCTGGAGTGTTCTGGGACGTTATATTTGGTCTTTGAATGGCTGCAATCCAGGCCATCCGTCGCCTCTTTGTTACTTCGGAAACATGGCTCGAACAATTTCTCTTCAACGACGTAATCCGATAACAACCGATCTCTTTACCCGTCGGCTTCCCGTGGCTGTCATGCGACCGGCTATTGCAGTTAATAATACAACAGCTTCTTGCCATTTTTGTGTTTCTTTTTATCGCTGTGTGACTGATTTCAATTGAAAGCCTGCGTGCGCTAGTACCTCTTGCCACGAGTTCCCAGAATTCTTTGCGGTTTTACCCCTGAGTGACGTCACATTTTCAATATCTATTTTAAAAAAGCTGTACCAGACACATGTACCTGTGATTCACCTGCACAGAGCATTAAAACATCCCCCTCTTCATGTGACAGTTTTTCTTGACCTGCTTAAAGAAATCACTCAGTTTTCATCACGACTATCTCAGCAGAGCAGAGGACACCTCCTGGAAATGTGTTAACCTTTCCTTATTGAAGCGACAAATTCTGCACAGCCTTTTGCAAAACAGTTTACACAGATGTGATTGAAGCAGGATGTGTCACTCTGACCACGAGTGCCTCTGTTCAGGCCGACGGTCAACTCGATCAAGAAAAACTGTAAATCTGTCTGTCTGAGTTCACAGCTATAACCTCCGCTTTGATATTGTTATTCAAACTCTGCGAGAGAAGGATGTCAGTAACACAAAGTAAAGCATCATTGCTTTAAGTGACACTTACTGAAAATTCTGTGACTGTTAGTTATTGTGTTTTCTTGGTATAGAATTGGATTGAACATTTATTAGCAGCCTTGTTATGCACTCATATGGACTCTCACAGATGAATCCATGAAGACAGGACTGATGCTGTTTGGCCCAGACCAACTGTATCATTTGGGAAAGGGGGAATTCCCCTCAGCTGATTTATTGCCAGAGGCATTCCCCAGTGGACAGTCCTGCACCGGGTTGTGCAGTTTGTTCCTTATGTCAACAAGACTAAAATGTATGTTTTTCACACCATTTTGTGACATGAATTGTCTAATAGTTGGATAAACACTGCATGACATTTTTGGGGCTGAACAAGGGTTAATGGTTAATGGTTAATGGTTCTTCAGTTCTTGGCCTGATCTGCAGATCATGGATTGAGCAACTGCAGAATGCTGTACCAAAGCGAGGGAAGAAATGAGAAACAGATCTGTTGTTGCGGGAGGTTGGTGAGTGATGTTGTAACACAGCCAAGAGAAACAGAGGAGCTGTATGAACAAGAGTGAAGTGTGGTCATGGAGTTCTTTTCTACCTCATCATTCAAATGGAAGAGTTTTCTACAAAGATTAACTGGTAACACAGAAAATTCAATTATGGAACATATGTATCTAAATGTGAGAAAATGTGAAGCCAACACACAAAATGCTCAGTGCCAACAGAAGGAAATGAGTGTAACAAGTTCAAATTAATTGCTGTATCTGTCAACTGAAGCACGGTTGAGTGGATGATGTTGTCTTTTACTACTATCTGTTTTAGACAATCACACATGAGTGCACACGGACAAACAATCACCATGGCACAGGCACACAGACTCAATCAACACAAAAGAGGAAGCTGCACAGCTGTGCGGTGTTTTACTGTGCTGGCTGCCTGCTGCCATTTTGCATATCAAGATTACACCCCAATGGCAACACTCAGCCAGCATTCAAAAGGCAATCTTCCGCTTTCCGAAAGAGCTGCTTCTGACAAAGTTCACAACAGGAAAAGATCTTTCCTTCTGTTTGCACTATTCAACATAAAAAACAATCCTGAATAGAAAAGGAAGACTTTACTTCAACTAGACAATAACAAATTAGCAGCGAATGGTCGTTGCTGAGTTGACGGGCTTTAATCATTTGTAAGCTAAAAATGAATTTTATTAAAGATTAACTACAAATGTGACGGAAATGAAAAACATTTAGTAACACTATACTTGATAATTTACAAAAATGACAAAGGAAGTAGCTTTTAAAAAAATGTCTAAAAATAAATTAAAACTATTCAAAAAGACATGTTGTATTTTCAAGGTAAGGAAAAACACATCATTCGGAGCTGCTGGGATTATATCCACCTGTCATTAGTAAAAATAACTGTAATGTACACTTCACAGAGTGCTTTTTAAAACTTTCCTCATCCATAAGTTTGATGAAGCACATTTCATTCTGCAAACCTCTCCAGTTATTACACTTTAACATAATTATTCATTCATATATAAAGTCAGTATATACTGAGGAAACAGCAACAATATAGTGTACTTACATTTCTCCCAGTGCATGCTGCCTATCTGGTTAATATCAGATAGATAAACTGAAGAAAATCAAAGTGGCGCGTCAACTGACGTGCTTTATAACAGCTAGAAGCAACTAGCAATCCCCTGGGATGTCATAGCTTCTCTAACCACAACTGCATCTGTTTCACAGTTGATAATGTCTTAGTTGAATCATACATGTGACAGCTATTACATCTGAACAGAAACACACAGGCCCGGGTCAAAAAAGAGCTGACGATGAGAGAGCAAGCGCATAAAAAACATTTAAATAACCCATAACTAATTAAAATACTCTCAATGAAAGTAGTGCAACAGACTTCTTTCCCTGTTAGTCTTCTCTCAACAAGCAGACCTAAATTTAGTTAAACTGAAGATGTTATTCTGGCTGTCATTACACATTCAAAAGACTTTAATTAGAAAACCGAGCAATGCATGACTTAATTAGTTTGTTTTTCAGAGTACAATGGGAGGTCTGAGTTCAACTCATGGATGGATGGATTACTGTAGGGTCTACCTTACGATATAAAGTGCCTTGAAGTGACTGTTGTTGTGATTTGGCGCTGTATAAATAAAATTGAATTGAATAAAATTGAATTGACGGATGGATGGATGGATGGATGGATGGATGGATGGATGGATGGATGGATGGATGGATGACGATGGATGGATGGATGATGGGATGGATGGATGGATGATGAGATGGATGGATGGATGGATGGATGACTGGATGGATGGATGACTGGATGGATGGATGATGATGGATGAATGGATGGATGATGATGGATGGATGGATGATGGATGATGATGGATGGATGATCGGATGATGATGGATGGATGATGGATGATGGATGACTGGATGATGGATGGATGGAATGGATGATGACGATGGATGGATGAATGGATGGATGGATGGATGGATGGATGGATGGATTACTGTAGGGTCTACCTTACAATATAAAGTGCTTTGAAGTGACTGTTGTTGTGATTTGGCGCTGTATAAATAAAATTGAATTGAATAAAATTGAATTGACGGATGGATGGATTGGATGGCTGGATGGATGATGATGTATGGATGGCTGGATGGATGCATGCATGGATGGATGGATGATGGGTGAATGATGGATGGATGGATGGATGGATGGATGGGTGGATGGATGGATGGATGTATGGATGGATGGATGGATGGATGGATGGATGGATGGATGGATGGCTGGCTGGCTGGCTGGCTGGATGGATGGATGGATGGATGGATGGATGGCTGGTTTGTATCATTCCCAAAACTGTCCTTTTATTCCCAGGCAGTGCAGTTGGGTTAGTCCTCAACGATGACACAAAGAGTGAAGTCTAACCTTCTTTGCTTGCTAATGAAAGTTGTTCCAAATGTAAACATATGAAGCACAGTGCTACATTCATATGGTTGAGGCAGTTATTTGATTGCACATAGAGGCACAGTGAATGCACCAACATGACTGTGTAGAAGAGTGTATGAATCTGAACACATAATGTCACTTCTACTTTCAGGTACTATTTATGTAACAGTCTCTACATATACCACATGAAGGAGTTGCTCTATAATTTGTATTGCGTAATAGAATACTGTATGTCATAGAGAATGGCATCCTATTCTAGTCTGTCTTTCTTCAGCATTTCTAGCTGTGTGAGAAAATCACATTTCCCTTTTCTCACAACTTGGATACAACTTGTGAAACTTTTGACAAACTTTTTGCAGTTATTTCCCATATTCCCAGTTTTTAGCCCGCACTGACATTATCTCACCCCCTGGAGCATGTGAGGTTAAATTAACCACAAGATAGTATTAGAATAACTCCTGACTCCAAAGTAAACACAGTCAAACTGATTTACATCCCAAGTAATTGTTTTTCAAAGCTGTCCTTTTTTCCCCAAAACATACTAAGGTTAAGGTCAAAGGGATAGAATTTCTTGAAACATGTGAAGATTTGACCAGGAATTGTTCACATGACTGTCATCATGGTGAAAGTAAATGCCGTATTTCTGGGTTCACTGGTGCAGCGGAGCCAATGTAGCCAGATCTGTCTGGCTGCCATGAAACGTCAAGTAAATAGATATGCCAGTGCTGACCTGTTTGGGCATGAGGGCATGAGTTAGTCCAGCCTCCAGTGTAACCAGAAGACTTGGAGAAGAGACAACCTGTTTTAAAAACCGAGGCTAGAACAAATGAGGCAAGCAGACATTAACGAGCTGGTTAGGAATCACATCAAGGTGTCTGCAGTGAACAGGAGGACTTGCCTGCTTGAAGGGGCAGAGACGACCTTTTTTCCTCTGTTCCTTCATCATTCTACAATAGCAGCGTACTCTTATCTGTTATATGCGATTCAAAAGACGTCCACTCTAAATGGATCCTGGCTGTATACTTTGGGGGTATTATTTTTGTTTCTCAATATGCCTCAGTGTGTTCGACAGGAAGATAAGGAGTAAAAATGTCCTGCAGCCACATTTAAGGTGGAACACCTTCAGTTAGTCAGACACAGCACAAGTGGATTTGGGTTGCAAAGTAGCTTGCAGATGTGTGGCAGCTGTGGGCAGGCTAAAGCAGATTTAATAAGATGCCCTACAAGGAATTTTGCATGTGGTGGGAAAGAGTATGACTGGCACTGAGATCAGCTGACCTGCTGGGATTACAGCAAAGTTTGACTTGATAATGATAATGCTTAATTTATTTACTATGAGTAGAAAGTAATGTTTAATGTCCTGAGCAACATATGCTGGAATCAACTGCAATGTATTTTCCCCTTGACTACACAGTGTAAACCACGTGCACGTGCTGCTCATCGTGTATGCGATCACGTTCTTCTTCTCTTATAACAATTTTACAGTTACAGTAATCAGAGTTAGCCCACGCTGCCTTTTTTTATATGGCAGCGTACAGTAGAGGTTTTAGATATGGGCGACACGGGCGGTTGCCCGGGGCAGCATCGTGGTGGGGGGCGGCATCACGGGCATCGGCAAAGAAATAATAATTGCTCGTACTCATGCTGCCCCGACGTCAGCCAGCGCATACTGGGAATGGTACAGGCACCGATCGGGTTTTCTGCCGCACATTTGCTAGGACTAAGGGCGCCCTCCGTTTGCGAGGTGCGCCTGCTGCTCAGGAAGGAGAGGGGGCGGGGCGGCGGGGGAGTCTCTGGCTGGCTGGAGCAGCATCTAATAACCAACTCGCAAAATAAAACAAAATAAAAACAAAACAACAAACAGACATCATGATACAGACTTATAATTTGCATGTTTTTTCGAAATTCTGTACGCAAAAAAAAAGCGAGAGCCCTCGGTGCGCCTGCGCGCTGCTGAAGTCAAAGTAAACTTTATTGTCATCTCCGCTACATACAGTCCAGCATATAGAGAGACGAGACGACGAGGCTCCAGTTACAGCAGTGCAAGTAAACAAACAATAAATATAAGAAGAGTAAGAAAATAAATATGCACTTTAGGACCAGGGGTAAAGGATCAATAACAATTTAAAATTTATAATTTACAGTTTGATGATTTAATGTCACACACAACCCGTGGAAAGAGGTTCATAATGTTGTAAATCCAAGCCCATTATGTATTCACGATTTCAATCCTGGGTCGTGTGAAATCCCAGAAATAAACCTTAGACAAAGTGAATCTGTGAACTAAGGTGTAGGTCTGTTAGGTTATGTTGTGGTGATCCTCGAGTTGGGGGATTTGTGTTCATACTGGAGTGCAAAATTAAAACCAATGTAAGATGGACAAGAAAAGACAAAAGTCAATCAAGCCATCAGGTGCTCAATTTAGAGAGAGGGAGTGTTCGCCCAGGGCGCCAAACAGGCTAGGACCGCCACTGGCAGCCTATTTGACCAGAGAACGTGCAGCCAATAAGATGGCTGCAGAGAAGCTTGCAGAGGTGGGGTTAGGGGCAAGCAAAAAAAAAAAAAGATTGTCATCAGGTTATTGATATCATGAAGAGTTTTGGTATTGGAAATGCCTCATAAAGTATCAAAAGTTCAGTTCTCTAAAACTGAGGATGTCCCCACAGATTAATAGAAAAGGTCATGACTCTAAAGTCAGTTCTAACCCTAGAGTGAGGTCACAGAAGTTTAAAAAAAAACCCTCATACATTTAAAGGCACACTACACCACTTAACAAGCAAGGTTTGATGAGTAAAGTTCTGGTATCCTATGAGACAAAGCACCACTTATTTGTGCCTGCACCCATGCAGTTCTGAATGTAGCTGCTAACAAACCCTGCTTGCATTACCTGATACCGAGGCTTCTAAATGAGGGAACCAGCGGCTGTATTCATGGTGGCCATCTTTTATATCTAGTTTACAGTTTTGACTCAGGCACTTCGAACACTGCTTTAGGTTTAGGCCTGGCTTGACCCTTAGTTTTAGCCCATAAATTACCCACGGTCCCTGAATTTCACTTCAGCAAAATACAAAACACAATCACTTTTAATGGCAGCAATGGTTAGTCTGGACTTCCAGATGCTTTTCTTTCCAAGCTCCTTAGGCTGGGATGACCTGGATGACTGAGAACCCTCACAGACATTACACTGAGAATATTAAAAATTAGCGGAGTCATATTTTGTTAACAACAAGATAATGAGACGAAGACTGAAAGGAAATGACACAAAATTACATTATCACTGTATTACTCCCTTTTATGTATTTGATACAGTCATGGTGAAACAGGAAGTAAAATTAGACAAATACAATAAAACAGTTTGAAATGTTAACTTTTTATGCCAGAACTGAATGTGCCACAATATGAGTCTTTACAGTCAAATGACCCGATGCTAAAAGCAAAGCTAGCACAGTACCTCCTGCTGCCATACCTGCCCCTCCCAGCCAGTCGATATTTGCTTTCCCTGGAAAACAGCATCACTGCTGAAAACACACACCTTCAGGCTCTCGCTTCCCTGTAAACTGCAGCATTTTGCCAAGATTGTCATTTGGCTGTCTCAAAGTGACCTTGAAATCATACACACAAACAAACATGACAGCAGGAATTTGATTTCTTTATTTATTTAGTGAGCGAGATGAAATCGTCAGCTTCCGTCTCGTCTGCTCCTGCTGCTCTGTGAACAGCTACAAGTGGCTGAATCAAAAGCATCACTGCTGCTGAGCAGAGTGACAGTGAAGTGTATTTGTTTGACATGAACTGTGCTTGTTAAAGTAAATGGATTGTTTACTTCATTTCCATACATAGTGCATGGACAGCTGTTCCAGGCAGGTGTGAGGTAAATGTTTAAAACAGACCAGAAAACCTCTGCGACCTCAGACTGTGTTCAGAGTTGTGATGCAGCAGGCAGTTATGGTGTTCACAGTCAGTTCATTGTGGTTAACTTCCTCTTTTGGAGTTTAGTCACTGGTTATACTGCAAGCACTTAAAACAGCACAAACTCAGAACCACATTTATTTGTATTACATTTATACTCTGTTGTAAATATTACATATATTTTGTCAGCTTCAAAGGTCACAGATATTATATAAATTATAAAGATTTCAACATGCTTTTCTTTTTAAAGCACCAAAATCTCTGACTGGCTTCATGTTTTTCAGAACGCAGACAGAACAGGAAGTAAACTGCATTATTTACTCGTTCTGTGGTTTTTTTCATACTTTTGCCCAACAAAAAGCTTTGAGCCTGACACAAGGGACTTTTCTTTTTAAAAAGCTCTTCATCAGAAATCATTTTAATTGTAAGGCATGCTTTTGTCTATTAAATGGCCTAAAATAGCAGAAAAATATTTTTTTCTTGTTTACATGGATATATCACAGTCAAATGCTCATTCCACACCAGGAAACATGTTTGAATATTTTATTTTAAAGTTTACTGAACAATGGTCAAAATATGTCATGAGAAAAAAACACATGCTTGTATGCATACATAACAAAGAACTATTTACTCAGCCATAATTTATTAATTCACCATCTAATGCAACTAAAGGCTAAAAACAATAGTAGAATACAAAGAAAAAGTGCAAAAAGAAAGTATTGCATTACACTACACTATTGTGTTGCTGCATGAAGGTGCAGTCAGCTGTAAAAATCTGGAGGCTAAATACAGTGCTATGCATGACCCTGAAACCGGTCTGACTTAGTCTATCTAGCAGCACAAATGGGAAACACCTGCATGTACTTCACAGTTCACTGAATAGCAACACGCTGCAAAAAAACCTATTTTTATTTTAGTAGCAGTCAGTGCCATCTGCTTCGTCCGTAATAGTTCAAACTAAGAAGTGCAGTTCTACCTAATCCTGTCTTACTTTTCTGTTTCTACTCAATAAGAAAGAAAACTGGAAGTCGTGCATTTCAGCACCACGATGCTGTTTCCACAGACGTAAACATTTACATCCTACTTACTGTTTTTTCCTGGAAATGAAAACGTGTAGAATTTTACATTGTAAACTAAACACCAAGCTCCAACTAAAATCCATACAAATCATATTAATAACAATACAAAGACAGAAAAGACAGAGAAAATGTTCAAACTCACACTCTGAAACTACACGTGTGTCATGGCAGGTCCAACAAGTCCATTGTTGTCATTATTGTGTGTTGTTGGATCCTGTATGTGTGCAGTGAATGATGCAAAGTGTAGTTTAATGAGAACAGCTGATGCAAAGAGGTTTGAGGATGACAGAGGGGATAGTGTGGCTTTGTGACTGTTTATAACGAGTTATTGGCTGTGGACAGCAGTGTGGACTCAGACAGCACAGGCCTCAAAGACTGAGTGAAACCAAAGGGGTGTGTGTGTGTGT
>NW_024582589.1:571805-577459 GCF_018398535.1 Haplochromis burtoni | reverse complement strand
GTATGACTGAAACATGAAAGATGAAAAGAGTGAGCAGTGAGCAAAACAGAGAAAATCAGCCACCTGTTCATGAACAGTTATTTGTCTTTGTCTCAGTTGTCAGTTCAGCCCATGGGCTGTTTCTCATCACTGATGCTATCTCTGCTCTTTAAAGACTTTGTTAATAAGCCTGTCCCCACAAATGTTGTGTAATATGAATGCAAAAACATACTGCAGAATGATATCTGCAAGTTATTATTGATTATTGGCAATCACAACATTTCAGAGTGAAAATAAATCAATGTGATACAACAAGGAGCTGGGATCTAAAATGGGCGCAGCGTCCTTATTGTAACAGACAGGTTTTCACCATCTTAGATTTTAAGAATATCACATTAGGCCCGTTTCTAAATGAGGAAATAAGTAGAACAAGGCATTGATGAAGAGCCTTTTATAAGAATAAAGGAAATGATGTTAAGCAACTATGACTGCTCTGCTCTGTATTCCAACATTGTCTTTGTGCATGCACCTAAAACGGCTTTTTTCAAACTGAAGCCTGCACCAAGGCCTGGTATAAATTCAAATAAGGATTATTTTTACTAGTATTATCATTTTGAACTCTAGTAGTGTTCAGTAATTCTAACCAAGAAGACAAATATTGACCCCACGGTGCGCATACAGTCTGGTGAAATAAATCAGTGGTTTTACAGGACTCTGTGTGCCTGTGAAACAGTAAGTGCACCCCTACTTCTTCCTAGGAATTAGTAGGGAAAGTAGCCAGAAGCTGAGCACAGTGGCAGTTTGAACGTGATGGCACAATCTTACATCTTAACACCCTGTTAAATTAACTGTTAAATGTTAGCGTTTATGGTGGTGCCGGTTTTTATGAGACTGATATCCATATTTCAAGATTTCAAAATCTTACATTTTAGCCAATATTTCTTTTCTTTCAGGCATGTGGAATATAAAGAGATTTCCCCTGTTGTGTCTGGTTACTGATATGACAGTACATGTTAAAAATGAATTTGTTTTAGAGTCACATAAGGACGACTCACTGATGACTTGTTCATTGTTGTGTGTGAGAGTTGCCACAGGGAGGTTGCACAGTGTCGTGTGCTGGAAAACTACAGAACACATCATCAACACAACACGGAAAATGAGCTCTGTGGGGAATTAGTGTTTACATACAGGTTTAAAAGGCTACTACAGCAAGATGCCACCACAATAGCTAACACTGCATGTTTGAGTTGACAGGCTTTTTCAGCAACACAGGCCCAGCGGGTTCTTAGTTAGGAGATGGCAATGGAGAAGCTCGGGCGGCATGGCTGAAGGCCCAGGTCAGCCGAGGGTTGTCAGATGGCCAGCAGCGGTGGCTGGGACTCCTGGAATCAGGCTAAAGACCCACTGGCTCTGGATTAAACAGCCAGCTCATGGCTCACAGGATCAGGTGTCCTCAGGACTCTGACACAAACTGGAGATTCTTGCGCAAAGAAGTGTTGCTGTTGTCATGATGTGTGGAGAGTAGAGCAAACAGAAATTATTCTCACATATAGTGACAAAGGACACATGTAATACACAGGAGGCGAATCAGCTGGGGAAAAACAGGTGAACAGAATCAAGCCAACAAGACAGAGAAGAAGCTAAACACGCACACAAGACAAGAACTAAAGAACACCTGAGGATATAACCGCTAAACACAAACAGAAAACCAAACGAGGACTAAACATCGACACATTTGGACCTAAACGAGAAATCAGACTAATGAAAACCACCAAACTTAAACAACGATCAAAAAATAATAACTCCAAAGTATTAGATGAGTTCAAAAGTTCAAAACACTGTGTCAAAAACCGCGGATCATGACATGCTTGATTGTTTACTACTGCAGTTAATAGCATTTATGAGTTGAAGGAACTTGGACTCATGATCTCATGCTCCTCTAAAAGCCTGTCTACGCCCTCTGTGATCTCAGAGCTGCCAAATCCTTTAAACTGCCATGACCTGTTTCTCTGACCTCTCACGGCCCCAGCGGGTCTCCCTGAGCGCTCGGTTTTTTCCTGTGTGTGTTTAAAATTGCTATAAGCCTGCAGTAAAGTCATAGTATGGTAGATAGTACTGTGGTATTAGCATTAGCAATATAAACAGATTCCAGATAAGGTTAAAAAAAAGGGCTGTGGGTGTGTGGAATGATTTTGTGTGCATGTGTTGCGTTCCTGCTCTTCCTAACCTGTGTGTACATGCCAAGCCTTAAAGGGTCTGAAACATGCCTCCACCTGCAGAGCAAACATCTTTCACTGGGGTCTGTGGCTTCACTTTCACCTTTCATTCACTACCTCACTCTGTCACGGACACATAGCATGTACACATGCATGCGTGTGTGCAGAACAGGACAGTGTCACCTGTGCAGGGGGTTTGAAATCCTGCAACAAACATGCTGCTTCGGGGAAAAGCCACAGTGCTCCCATCTCATTAATGCTTAAGCAGCTCGAGAAGGTGAAAGAATATCCACCAGCATATCAAAAGTTCATAAGGTCACAGCTGCATGAGAGGAGGGAACAGTGAATGTTGTCACTCGATGCCCCCCAAAGGCTGCTGAAGAAAAACATGAAGCACAAGTGGAAAGTCCCATGCTAGGTTAATATTTGCCTACTGAGTAATGACAGGCCTTAATTCCACTGAAACAATAAAAATGATTTCAGTAACTTTTGATAGTTGAGCCTTTGAATTATTCATGAATAGTTTTCCTCATCGTGAGCTGATATGCATTAGCAGCACGAACCAGCTCTGATAGGGGAGTTCCCACATGCGCAATTAAACAAAGAGCTTATTTACATGAACAAAGCTGCTTTGCCACTACAGCCAAACACTGATTATTACCTGAGCAGGTGTGTACAGGTCTGCTTAATACATATATACATTAGTGCTGTCAATAGATTAAAAAAAAAATTAACTAATTAATCTCACAATTTTCTGTAATTAATCGCTATTAATCCCAATTACTTGATCAATAGCCTGGCTGTAATTACACTTTATATTTAAGCTTGTAACAGACATTTATGCAATATAATGAAATAAATGGAGAATAAACAAAGAATGTATGCTTAATAGTTTTCTTTTAGCACAGGCTCTCCTGTGAAATACAACGTTTTTAAAAACCTCCATACTAATAGCTAAGTATGCACTAATATATAATATATATTTGTTCTCAAATTACAATTTTTAATAGGATTCATCACAGGGTTACTGGGGATTAATTTGGATTTTAATCACGATTAAATATAATTCATTTTTATTCTATATTAACCTCTTAAGCCCCAAGCCTAACTGATCTCCTACGGGGGCAAAAGGCAGGAGATCAGTTAGGCTTGGGGCTTAAGAGGTTAATCACATTTCATTTTGCATGAGCAAACAGACTCGAGAAAAAAGGGAAAATATACAAACTAAACATGTTTATTGAACATCTTGAACATTCATGTACAAACTCTGTAAACATTTATCCACTCTCTCTCTGTCACTCTTGGGGAGGCTTCGAGTCCTTGAAACGAGGAACCAAAGCTTGTAAAGCGCCTGTTCTCAACGATATTAACACGTCTGCAGTTTGTTGCAATCCACTTGGCGTCAGTCAATATGTCCGAGGTCGACTTGCTGCGTCCCCGATGCTCCGTGAGCGGTTTGTCGCAAGCTGTGTGACGCGTTAGCCAAAGTGCTAGCAGCATCCCCGACTAACGTATGCTTCGAGTCCATGTGATATTTTAAGCTGGGAGTGCTTCCACAATGTGCATGAGACTTTATGTTGGTCGACTTGTTATTTTTTTAATACCCAAATTTCCCATCGAGAGGGCCAATGTGCGTTTAGCATCTTCCATATTGAGTTGACTGGTTCAGCTGCCCGTCACTACCAGATAATGATGTGTGGGTCGCGAACGAAATGGCTCTTAGAGCCGGGTCTTTGACGTGAACGATGCGAGCCGCTCCTTATCGCGAGCTGTGGGTTGTTTTCTTTCTCTTTTTTCCCGCTTCACTCCACAGCGAGCCTTGTGGTTTGCGCTGGGCAGAGGGGGGAGGGGCGGTAGTTACACTCAGTAGCACAGGAACAGAGCAAGAGGGAGAGAGAGAGAGCAGGGACAACAACATCACATTAGAAAGGTATAGTAATCATCCACAACTATTTTCAGTTGCGGATGATAAAGGATTCAGAAAGTTTATTCATGCAGGCCCATATGACAGAGAATATGCATCCTCTTTTTGTTTTCATATTATAATTTATATTTAATTGTGTTGTGGTTTGCAGTGTTTTGTGTTGTTTCACTTTAAATTCGTTTAAAAGGAAAAAGCTGAAAATTTAAATAGCTAAAAGTTGAAATGTGAATAGTTGGTTTTTGTATTATATGATTTATTTATTACATTTTATGTGGAGTGAATAAATAAAAGTATATTTACGGTGGCCCCCAGAGACAAAGCACGTACAAACTCAAAACACGTACAAACACAACAGAAGTGCTCCAGGATGCTAGGGGGCAGTGTTGAGCTTTTGTTACCTCGTGGCTACACAAGCCAGGAAGTACGAATGACCGGATTTGGTGTGTGGTAATAACAGGTAAATGAACATTTTTGTAATTATTTGAATATATATGAGTGCCTGTGTATAAATACACAAACGATACACACATGCTTTCAATTGTGTAATTTAAGTGATCTAGTAGCTCTGTTATGGAAGTTCAGTTCATGCTAGAAATGTGTTTTGGAGTTTGTACGTGTTTTCTCTCTAGGGGTCCACCGTATATATTTATATATAAACATATATAAATAAGACCACTTTTTTTTTTACATTAGTAATTCCTTTTGTGCATAATTTTATATTATTGTTATTAATAAATTAATTATAGCAACAAAGCCAAGATGGCGACACGTAAATTCTCCGCGTAGCGTCTCCCTCTGGACTGAAATAGGGCTTTGGGCAAAACGGGCCGGTCTAAATACTGACTCTGGGTAGGCAAACCTGAGGATACCGCGTCCGCCTCCACTTGGACTCTGGATTGACGGGCCGGTGCCTGCAGGTGCCTACTGCGTCTATTAGATCCTGGGATTCCTCCTTGTCCTCCCCCGCTCGGACTTGGAACTAGCAGGCCGGGGCCTGTTGCGTCCCCCAGACTCGGAGCTAATCAGGCCGGAGCTCACTGCATTCCCCGGACTTGGAGCTGGCAGGCCGGAGCCGGCCACATTGTCCGCATTTCGAAGCTAACGAAGCTGGAGTCTGCTACACTGCCCGGACTTGGAGCTAATAGGACGGAGCCTGCTATACTGCCTGGACGCAGAGTTAACAAGCCGGAGACTACACCGTCCGAACACGCAGCTAACAGGCTGGGTTGGAGCCTGCTACGACGCACCTCCATCTGATCCCTGGATTGCTTAGTCCACCTCTGCTCGGATTTGGAGCTAATAGGTTGGAGCTTTTTGTAGCTGAGTATGGGTGAGACTTATTTTAGTCGCACTAGGTCAACTGTAGCAGTGCACCTGGAGTCACCAACGATTCATTTGGCTCTGGTTGTAAGCTTAAATCGATATGAAGTATTACCCAATTCAATTCAATTCAATTTTATTTATATAGCGCCAAATCACAACAAAAGTCGCCTCAAGGCGCTTCATAGATACAGAGAAAAACCCAACAATCATAT
>NW_024582589.1:561950-569824 GCF_018398535.1 Haplochromis burtoni | reverse complement strand
TTTATCTGAATCTATTCCTAAACAAATGGAATTCTTGGCTTTGAATATTAAAATAGTAAAGTCTCTCTCTATAACAGTTGTTGGGTGCTATAGGCCTCCGTCTGCTGTAAGGGAAACTTTATTATCTTTAAAGCATCTTCTGTCTAAATTAAATTATAATGAATTTCTATTGGCTGGAGACTTGAACTGGGACTGGCTGAATATAGCTTCTGATGAATTTAAATCCTTCTGTGACTCTGTAAATCTTAGCCAGTTGGTCAACCTACCTACAAGGCCAAATATAAAGAGTCCTGACAAATCTACTTTGATTGACCTAATTCTAACAAATGTCCCTCATAAGTTCCTGTCTCTAGGCATGTTCTGTAATGATTTAAGCGATCATTGTGTAGTTGCTACTTGTAGGAACACTAAAATCCCTAAATGTAAACCGCGTATCATTTGTAAAAGAAATTTTAAAACATTTAATGAGCAAGCGTTTCATTATGACTTGTCCATGGTAAACTGGGAAAATTTGAGTCTGATACCAGACATCCATCTGGCTTGGGCTTATTTTAAAGAAATTTTTATGAAGATTTTAAATAAGCATGCACCTGCTAGAAAATTTAGGGTCAAGGGACAGGAGAACCCTTGGCTTTCATCGGAATTATCAGAGTCCATCCATCAGCGCAACGTGGCATGGGCAAAAGCTAGGAAAAATGATTCCCTGACTGACTGGTTAGATTTCAGGAAATTAAGAAACAAATGCACGAGACTTATCAAGAAGGCTAAGTCAGAATATTATTTATCTGTTACTACTGAAAGCCTCAATAACCCTCAGAAATTTTGGAAAGTAATTAAGTCCTTATCTATAAATAAAATATCACAGGCTCTTCCAAAATTCATTTTAAAAGATTCTGTCCCAGTTTATGACAGAACTGAGGTCTTAAATAGCTTTAACAAGCACTTTGTAGCTACTGGTTTTTTATTTAACTTTGTTGGAGCAGCCCCCATGACTCCCTGCACAGAACCCCAAACATATTTTGGGGAGCTTTTTGGTTTTTCTCCTTTTTCTGTCCAGGAAGTGCATAAAGCTCTTAAAGCCTTAGATCACAGGAAACCCCCAGGGCCAGACTTAATAGAGCCCTATTTTCTGAAAATAGCAGCTGATTACATTGCACAACCTCTTACGATCCTTTTTAATCTTTCAATCCAAAATAAAGAAATTCCACTTGTTTGGAAGTCTGCTTTTGTTACGCCAATATTAAAAGGAGGCGACCCGGCCATTCTGACTAATTACAGGCCAATATCAAACTTGTGTGTCTTGGCAAAAGTCCTTGAGTCTCTCGTCAGTGAGCAATTAAAAGAGTTCTTGTACTCTAATGAAGTTCTCTCAAAACTGCAATCTGGGTTCAGAAAACAGCATAGTGCTGTTACGGCTGCCACAAAAGTGATAAATGACATACTTGTTGCTCTTGATAAAAAACAGCACTGTGCTTCTCTCTTTATCGACCTGTCAAAAGCTTTCGACACTGTGGATCACGCCATTTTAAAGCATAGGCTTCTTTCTTTGGGGCTGTCTAGACATGTCGTCTCCTGGTTCACTAACTATTTGAGTGACAGGACTCAATGCATTAAATGTGAAAATCTGTGCTCAGAACTTTTGAATATTCACACTGGGGTGCCACAGGGTTCAATTTTAGGACCTCTGTTGTTCATCATGTATATAAATGATTTGGGACAAAATGTGTCCAATGCTAGTATGCATTTTTATGCTGATGACACAGTTATTTATTCCTTTGGCTCAAACCTTGAAAAGGCAATAGAATCTTTGCAGAAAGCTTTTGATGTGGTTCAGCACACACTTCTGGAGCTGAAATTGGTTCTTAATGCTGAAAAGACAAAGCTAATGTTGTTTTCAAACATGAAGAGATTTCCTCAAACTGTCCCTTTGGTGTCCACTCTTGAGGGAAACCTCATAGAAGTGGTGCATACGTATAAATATCTTGGCTTTTTAATTGATGATTCTCTGACCTTTAAATCTCACATAGACAATCTTGTGAAAAAACTCAAACTAAAATTAGGATTTTTCTTTCGAAACAAATTTTGCTTTTCTTTTGAGACAAAAAAGCGTCTTGTAAATGCCACATTTTTATCTGTTTTAGATTATGGTGATCTGCTGTACATGAATGCTTCCGCCCAGTGTCTTCATAAGATTGACTCAGTATATCATGCCTCTTTACGGTTTATTACAAACTGTAGGGCTTTGACCCATTGTTGTGATCTGTATGCTCGAGTGGGATGGCCTTCGTTGTCCTCCAGGAGGTTTGATCACTGGTGCATCTTTATTTACAAGGCCCTGCTTGGACAACTGCCCACCTACATTTGCAATCTGCTCACATGGAGGAGTTCTGTTTCTTATAGCCTGCGTTCAAGCGATCTTCTTCTGCTCAATGTTCCATTTGCCAGAATTGAACTGGGAAAGAGGGCTTTTACTTATGCTGCCCCTTTTACATGGAAAATGATGCAAAAAGACTGGAAGATAGCAGATCTTATTTCATTAAATGCTTTTAAGTCCAAATTGAGAGAGCCAGAGAAAAATGTTTTTTAAAATGTAATTGTTACTTATAACATGTATGTAACTTTGTAATTTTAACATGTTGTGGCCTCTTGGCCAGGACTCCCTTGAAAAAGAGGTTTTTAATCTCAATGGGACTTTTCCTGGTAAAATAAAGGTTAATAAAATAAAATAATAAGAGCCGGTTCGGAGCCGAAAGAGCCGGTTCTCTAAAAAGAGCCGGAATCCCATCACTACTACCAGATCAACTACATTGATTTGCGCATGTGTGAAGGTAACTCTACTTGGACAAACTGCCCGAAATGCGTTGACAGAAACATTTCATGGATTTTGAGTCATTCTGCACTCCAGATGCGTTCATAGCGTTAAATGTTTTGTATCGCGTTAATTGTGATGACAGCTTAATCTTAAGTGTTTTGACAGCACTACATAGTTGACTCAATATCTGTAGTTATGTCCTTAACCAGCTGACTGAAGCCCAACCTGTCCTGTCCCTCCACAGCTCAGTCAACCAGAGGGGTTCCATCTCCTCCACCAATACCAACCTCCACCCAAGCCTCCTGAAAACATCATCATCATTGTCTACTCCACTGTCAGCGAGCCAAATTCCAATTCGGTTCAGATTTAGTTTTTTAGCACCAATTCACAACAGCAGTCGCCTCAATAAGTTTTATACTGTAAGGTAAAGAACCCACAGTGATGGAGCAAAACCCCAACAATCAAGTGACCCCCATGAGCAAGCACATGACACTGGGAAGGAATAACTAATAATAACAGGAAGACACCTCGAGTAGAACCAGGTTCAGGTTGAGGCGGCCCTTGGCTGAGGGTGAGGGGACAAGAAGGAAGACAAGAAAAAGAGAGCGCAGACTAGCAGAGAGAGACGACGAAAAATGTAATGACATTATAAAGATGTGGGGAGTAAAAAGAGGTGAGGGGGAAGTGCTCAGTGTATCACTCAAAGTCCTGGAGCTGTCTGATCCTATATCAGACTCACCTGATTTAGGGGAAGAACATTTGGGGACATCCAAACCTTTGTGTCTTTAAGGCGTTTCTGAAGTTTAATGGATTTGTCTCTGGCCTTATAGATAAATAAAGCTGGGTTTTGTCTGCATAGCAATGATGATGTTGGCTCAGGCAAACATTTCAATGATAATGTATCGTTCCCATCACAGAACAAAGTGGAACTCCATGACATGATGTGAAGTAATGTGATGGAAACCCTGAATGAGGCCCATGAGCTATAACTGTGTCCAGGTCTTTAAGAGAGTGGCTGCACCTCCTCTGTAGTCCACGCTTTCTGACAGTTGCTGCAGCCAGGTTCCAGACAGGAAAGCTAAATCAATATTTTGATCAATTATTAAATCATTTATCACCCAGGACTTAAAGGGCAGAGATCCGGTGTTTAGTAGCCCAGATTTACAACATTTGTTTTATTCACTTGTGTTTTCTTTCTCTGTAATTTTTCATCTTTAAACAGATTTTCTGCTCACATGAACCAGAATGATCTGCCCATGTTTTGCACTATCTTCCTTTGTGAGGAGTTCCACATTGTCTGCCAACCAAACCACTTTTCCAGCAAAATATTTGTATTTGATATGTGGGACATCTTAGAAGACATCAAGAACCCTCTTCTACTTTCTTCTGCCTCTGGTCTGGATATCTGAAAACAAAAGCACCTGTATGGGGTCTTGCCTAACACCTCAGCCTGTCACTTCAGTGTACCGTCAGTGCAAATATTGGCCTTAAGCTTCATAGATAATTATAAGATCCATAGAATTAACAGGACCAAAGAGAAAACATAAAGCGTTTCTTGCAATATCATATCTCAAAGTCATCAAGATGTCTCTTAATATGGCATCCATATTCAGGAAGTTATGGAACTTCCCTTTTCAGTTTCTGACCAGGAACATGTGCAGTTGTACCAGGTGTTTTTACAGTTTATCTTAGTTAAACATCAGCTTCCCTGAGAACTGCCTCGTCCTCTTACTCGCTGGCATGGATGGGGCAGACAAACAGGTTGTCATCACACTGCATGAACTTGTCCCACTATGTTATTATTAAAGAGGAAAATGGAGGGATGGGGGTGTGCAGTGGCTTGCATGATGCTGTGGGGTACTTAGCTTCAATATAAAAAGTGCATGACTTGCAGGTGAGGTCAGGTCATCCGAGGAAGAAGCACAACTTTAAGTTGAAAAAGAAGTTCAAAAACAGTTATTAAGAAATGTGTCAGGTTGTAACGAGCTCTGTGCTTTTTGTTAGAAAGACTGATTGTTGACTCATAATTACTCAGTGTTTGTGCTATATCCGCTCATTTTGAGTGAGAAGTTAAATTGTTCCAAAATGCTGTGTTGACCCAAAATATGACCTCTTCTCACTTCTTTTAATAACTAAACATAAAAGGGAAAAGTCATGTAGCAAGACTTTATGAACTCTCGTTTGCACTGTGTCACATTTAGATCAGTTGCTCATCTCATACATTCATATTTTCTCTTCAATCTAAAGAGATTATTCAACGTACCTCCTTACTGAGGCTTTCTGTGACTGATGTCAAATGAATAATTCCAAAAGACAATGTTGCAGTCACAATAGGCTGACTACACTAAAGCCTGAACCTCTTGGACATTTTCATTTAATTAGTGAAAGCAGGGGAAGAAGACAGTTAAAGGCTGCTGCAGCATCTTTTGGGATGCCTGTCAATCAAACTTTGAGCCTTCATAAAATCTGAATGTTATTTTTTTTTTTTTTAATTTAAGTAATGTCCCCTCACCCTTCCAACTGCTGGTTATGAAGGAGTGAAATAGCAACGCCTTTCTTCTATTATTAACACGGTGTCGGTGTTTTCCCCCACAGGTTTTTCCCTGTTTCCTTGAACTTTGAACGTGACTTTTGCCTTGGGTGGTGTTATTTGTAAAAGAGCAGTTCCACATTCGATGTTTAGAACTTGCATAACATCTTGGGAAACTACAATCTCGGAAGTGAATAATGAGAAAATCATTTTCCTTTTAATTTATGCTTTAAGCGCAAAAGAGCAGCGATCTACAAGTCTGTTCAGTCTCACCAAAGAAAGGTGTCGCAAACTGAACGAGAGGTGAAAGCAATACTTTAAGCTGCAAGCAAAGTGCTCTCAGGCTGCACTGAAACTCATTTAATGAACACTACCTGCACCTTCACACAAGTGGCAACTTGCACAGTTTCTACAGTAGGAACCAAAGAAAAACGTGACTTAATGCTCTACACACACAGACACACACAGACTGTCCTGCAGGTCATATTATACAACGGTACACACAATAGTTCTTTTATTACTCAAGCATGTTACCACATTTGTTTGACTGATATCAGTTGAAACTTGTTGTTCTTTGTGTGGCTCTTTGAAGGCAAAGCCACCATTTAACAATGAAGCCTTTTATCAGGTTCACATGTAGCAAGTAAACCATACGTTTATCAATGCAGAGACATAATCAGCAGTTAGGAGAGGAAACTCAAAAGTGATATAGAACAGAGAGAAGGATATCAGCATAGCATACAAAGCTTGACAACAAAATATGCAGACAGGCAAAGGTTAGCAGCTCCCAAAGGCTCTTTATTCTAATCCACTGCTGCCACCTGTTGGTAAATCCTCGCACATACACGTTCTCTGAACAGGGACCATGCAGTGAATAATAGGAACACTAGATGGCTGCAGACGACTAGGTTTTCAAAACACTATATACTATCGTTTTAAGGTTAGGCTTCATGAGAAGATGATGCAAGAGAGGCTGAAGGTTCAATGGAAGCAGGCAGTAAAGACATCATTTCATGGCGGCAGTCCACATGCTGCTGCAGTCAAGCAATGCTCAGATAGGGTGGGGGGGGGTGCTCAAAATTAACCGGGCTGAGTCACAACAACCCACATTCATCAAGAATCTAATATGGAATCACATCTATCTGTCAGCAGATGGAGACAACGCAAAGCGCGCATGTTTTGATTGATGGGTACAATGTTGCTGCTGAGGGGTTACTGCTGCTGCTGCTGATAGTGCTGGAGGGCGGGGCTGTGCTGGGCTGAAAAAGTCCATAGGAGAGATGGTAGCTGATTAACAAGTGTTATCAGATTATAATAAAATGCAAAGATTGGTGTCAGCGCTTGGGAACATGAGGAAACAAAACTGTGGGAGATAAACAGAAACTGGAATATTACTAAGCAAAAAACAGGCAACAAAATGTATACACAAAACACACATACAGTGACATTTTATACCTTCTCCAGAGTACTGTATATACTATGGCCACAGGTTTGCATCGTGGTGCTGATCCAGAATCCTTCCCTTATTGTTTATTCCTATTGTTATAACAATAAAGTCATGAGAATAAAAAAAATAATGAATATCAAATACTGTGTTTATTATGCAGCAGTTGTATCATATTTGAAATATAAATCTAATATGATCTGTTTCTTAATGTATTTTCTTTCAAATACAGTGTGCTCTTTTTTAAAAAAAAACATTTATTTATTGGTTTTAGCCGGTTTTACATGGTGCACCATGAACATTAAAATAAAAAAAATAAAAAAATAAATAATAATAATAATAAAAATACCACAACAACAACAGAAACAACATAGTAATAGAAACAAAAACAAAGCAAACCATAACAGAAGGGAAGAGCAGATATACAAATCAAGTTAGAGTTTCAGGCCGTTAAGTCCACAGTGTGCACGCTGCAGTTCTCCAGAAAGTTGTAGAATTTTGCCCATAGAGCCCCAAACAGTTTATTTCTTAATGCATAAGTTATTTTCTCCATAGATAGTATAGATGTCAGTCCATTAAGCCACTGAGATAGTCCACATATTTTTTGATTTTTCCAGCACATAGCAACACAGCGCTTGGCTTCCAAAAGTCCAGTCGTTAACAGAGCTCTGTTGTTTGCAGCAGGTACAAAATTATTCGGGTATATATTTAAAATACATATTTTAGGATGAAGTGGAATCACGTCACCAGTGATTTGACTCAACAGATTTATTACCTTTTCCCAAAAGATTTTCACATGTGGAAACTCCCATATACAGTGAAATAAAGTGCCCCTGTCCACTCCACACTTAATACAGGAGTCTGGGATGTTTGAGTTAAAATGATGCTTTTTTGACGGAGTCTTGTTAACCATTTATATTGAAGTAGTTTAGATTGCACATTAAATGTCTGACTCTGGGCCAAGGAGCATGATTTATACCACTCATCATCAGATATATCCATTTGCAAATCCTTCCTCCAAGCCTCTAAAATAGACTGTGTTGATTCTTTGGAATTTTCCATAAATAATTTATACAATGCAGAAACTC
>NW_024582589.1:546754-554772 GCF_018398535.1 Haplochromis burtoni | reverse complement strand
GGCCTCTCCCATTTAGATGCTTTATAACTGTGCTCTCTAGAGAGGAGTAGGTGGGGATTTCTAAGCTGTACCTTGTGTGGTTAAATAAAATTTCTTAATTGAAGAAATTTAAAAAAAATGTTTGACAGGAATAGAAAAAGTACTTCTAAGTTGTTCAAAAGACATAAAAGTATTATTCCTAAATTATATCAGACACTTTTCTTATACCTTGATCGAACCAAAATTTAAAACCTGCATCCGCCCCACCAGGAAGAAAGCTGTTATTTCCAAATATCGAGTAAACCGAGACAGTTGTAACATTTCTCCCAAGTAGTTATGTGTTTCAAACCAGATCATTATACTGTTTTTTAAAAAGGGGTTCTTAGTTTGCTTATTTAGTGTCTTCCTGTTGGCTGAGTAAAGATATAAGTTAGGGTTCTGGAAGGTTCTCAGTCATCCAGGTCATCGTAGTCAAAGGAGCTGCAAAGAAAAGCGTCTGGACTTCTTTAAGTTGCTTGAAGACGTTTCACCTCTCATCCGAGAAGCTTCTTCAGTTCTAAGGTCAAATGGTGGAGAGTCCCAGATATAAACCTAGTGGGAGTACCCCCCACAGAGGGACAAAAGGACCCCCTGATGATCCTCTAATCGCCTGAGCCAAGGTGTGAAACTGGGTGTGGGTCCCAATCAGCCAGAGTTTCGGGTGTGTCATTGTGAAACCTGGCCCCACCTTATCATGCGAATTCCTGAGGTCAGATGGCCCAGGATGTGAGTGGGCGTTAAGGCGTCTGGGAGGGATCTCAAAACTGGATTATAGATGGCAGAGAGTTGGTGTCGTAAACCCCGCCTCTGTTCAAAGATGGTCGCTCACAGTGGACATAGATGCTTCTTTCACTCCTCTTTCAAACCATCTGTCCTCTCTGTCCAAAATGTGAACATTGGCATCCTCGAAAGAGTGATCCTTTATCCTTAAGATGCAGATGGACTGCTGAGTCTTGTCCTGTGGAGGTGGCTCTTCTGTGTTGTGCCATGCGCTTGTGAAGTGGCTGTTTGGTCTCTCCAATGTAGAGGTCTGGAGCATTCCTCGCTGCACTGTACAGCATACACCACATTGTTAAGTTTGTGTTTTGGCGTTTTGTCTTTCGGGTGAACCAGTTTTGTCTGAGCGTGTTGCTGGGTCTGAAATACACGGGATGTCATGCTTGGAGAAAACTCTCCTGAGTTTCTCTGATACACCGGCTACATAGGGGATGACAATGTTGTTGCGTCTGTCCTTCTTATCCTCCCTCGCTGGTGTCTGGTCTTCTTTTCTGTGCCTCTTTGCTGACTTTAAGAACGCCCATTTAGGATAGCCGCACGTTTTGAGTGCTTCCTTTACATGTGTGTGTTCCTTCTTTTTTCCTTCAGGCTTAGAGGGAACATGTTCTGCCCGGTGGTGTAGGGTCCTAATTACTCCAAGTTTGTGTTCCAGAGGGTGATGGGAGTCAAAGAGGAGGTACTGGTCCGTGTGTGTGGGCTTCCGGTAAACTTCGATGTTGAGTTTGCCGTTCTCTTCAATGTGCACAGCGCAGTCCAGGAAAGGCAAACAGTTGTCCTTTGTGTCTTCCCTGGTGAACTTGATGTTTTTATCCACAGCGTTAATGTGCGCAGTGAAGGATTCCACTTCTTGTGTCTTGATTTTGACCCAGGTGTCGTCCACATATCTGTACCAGTGGCTGGGTACTCTTCCTTTGAAAGAGCCAAGAGCCTTCCTTTCCACTTCCTCCATGTAAAGGTTGGCTACAATAGGTGACACGGGGGAGCCCATGGCACAGCCATGTTTTTGTCTGTAAAAGCCTTCGTTGTACTTTGAAATATGTAGTGGTGAGGCAGAGGTCTAACAGTGTGCAGATCTGATCGGGTGTGAAGTTGGTCCTGTCCTCCAAGGAGCTGTCTTCTTGTAGTCGTTTTCTGACAGTCTCCACGGCCTCCGTGGTGGGTATGCAAGTGAAGAGAGAGACTACATCAAAGGACACCATGGTTTCATCTGGATCCAGGGTAAGTTTCTGGACCTTGTCGGTGAAGTCGGTGGAGTTCTTGATGTGGTGTGGGGTGTTCCCCACGAGAGGATGCAAGGATGGTAGCAAGGTGTTTAGCAATGTTATAAGTGGCTGAGTTTATGCTACTGACTATGGGTCTGAGTGGGACAGCTTCCTTGTGGATTTTAGGAAGTCCGTAAATGCAGGGTATGGCATCCCCTGGGTAGCGTGATATGTAAGGCGGTCAATATTTTGTCCTTTTCAAGGTCTTGAAGGCTTTGCAGCTACACCTTAGTTCACAGATTCACTTTGTCTAAGGTGTATTTCTGGGATTTCACACAACCCAGGATTCAAATCATGAATACATAATGGGCTTGGATTTACATCATTATGAATGAAATGTGCTCTATTTGGAAGCAGCCGCCCCCCTATCGACAGGTTGTGTGTGAGACTTTAAATCATCAAACTGTAAAATATAAATATAATAAACGTGCACTGAAGCCACAAAATTTAGAAATACACATAGTTGCAAAAAGTTCAGTGACCAATTACCTTTCCTGAATAACATATGCAATGCAAAAAATAAGAGTATTGTCAATAGGGACCAATTCCCAGTTTTTACATGATCAAAATTATTCACAAAAGGCTTCAATAAACAGAAATGTGTGCCGACAAGAGAACGCTTTAATGGGTTTAACATGACTTAGTCAGCACTCCGCACCGTACAGGTAGTACAAGCACACCTGAAAACACTGACCAGCTAACAGCTTTAAGCATTTGGGCGCAACCTCGGTAGTTCACCGATTCACCTGTTGCAAACGTCCAAGTTTCTATCAAGTCTCATAAATCCATCGGCAACTATTACCTAACCAGTCTTTTGAGTCTCCACATTCATAGATATTGACATTTTGTCTTGTGAATGAAAATATCCTGGTAGCTTAAAAGTCAAAACAAACAGTAATAAGAACGCATTTCGGACTTCTCTCGAATAAGTGAAAAAAACACTTACCTTCAGACTGATTAGCTGGTTCCGATCCAACTTTAATGTGTCCCATGTCAGTCCGTTTTAGGGAAGAAGTGTTAAGTGGTTTCATTTAATTTTGAGATACTCCCGCATGGACGAGCAATTTGGAGTCTAGCAGAGTTATCACGAATAGCATATGATCTTCAGATATAATCCAATCAACCTTGCATTTAACCCGATTGAACATCCAGTTACCTCTGACTACTTTAAGTGCACATGTTAACGGTCTCATCATCACTCTGTGCTGCAGCGAACTGGATCTGTGGCACAGAATAGTTGATGGCCATGTTGTTCTCCTGCTTTGCAGCTTTGTTTGAGTCTGAATTGCGGCTTAAACGTGCAAAACTAAGAGAAGCAGATCAATATTTTCTTCTTGTTGTTATTTAATGGTGGTTGGCAACCAGCGAAAGGAGCATTAACCACCTCGAGCAATATTTTCTATCCCCATTGTTGTTTAGAAAGTGAATACCCGACGTGTGCGTCATACGTCACGTTGTACGTCAGGTGAAGGTGTGGTGTCGGCTATCGCACCTGTCGCATTAAAAAGCTTTAAAAACGTAACAATCGCTTTAAAAACACAACCCAACGCGCTAAACATGAACAAACATGAAAAAATGACGACCAGAGCATATTATTAGGTCAGTTCACTGTAGTTAGGCAGAGGTGTCTTAAAAAGTACCACCTTATACAAAACAAATGAAGGTCCAGTATAAGAAAGAATAAGAAGAGAAAAAAGGAACATCCTGCTAAATGAAGTCATTTTTAAACATTACTCTAAATGTAGCCATTAGTTTTTGTTGCTGGCCATACAAAAAATAAGTATACTTCAATTATATTTCCCAACCTTACCTAGTACGTATACTAATAATGCTTCTTGGGACTATATTGGCCCCCGTTTTAGTACATAACAGTATTCTTGAAATTAACTTTTAGATGTACTTTTTGTTCACCATAAATGTACTAGCATAATGTCATAATGTCTACAAGAGTATAATTAAATATACTCGACTCTATCACAATACTAACCTTACAAGTATACTATTAATTAATAGTATTACTAATGTTTCACATTGTTTGACTAAACAAATACATTTATTAATATATGAGGTTCCATTCAGTTCAAGGAATTAAATTTTAGTGTGGCTGCAACTTACTCCTTAAGTTAAAAATTATGCTGTATATTGTAGTTTATATGTTATACTACTTTCACAGTGAATCACATTTTATAGTAATACACTCTGAATGAGGATTTAAGTAATTACTCTTAGATCTACAGTAGAAAACAACAGAAATCCGGATGGTGTAATAGTATAATCTCAGTAACATCACCAATTGTTACATTTGCTGTATTTTACAGCTGTTTCCATGAGTACGGTGAGTTACCGTAAAAATAATGTAATCTCATGGAATTTTCCCACAATTACATGCAAATTACAGTACTAAACTGCTAACATCCTTTAGAGTTTTTTACTGTTGATTTTGCAGTACTAAGCTATGGAAATTACTGCAAAGGCTAACAGTGTGGGCAGCTCTCTGGGTGCTCAGCACCCCCAAAGCTCTGATCCTAGAAACGCCCCTGGTATGAGGACCACTGTGGGTTAATCTTTGTAGTGATACTCACTCCTTTTTTTTATTTAGACCTGGTTTAATTCTGGTATAGTTGAATATTTGTATATAATCCCTGCAGCTGTCAGACTCTATAACAGGGGTCACCAGCCTTTCTTAAAACTGAGAGCTAGATAAAACTGTGAACAGTTTGGTTCATCTTTAGTTATATGGTTCTATCTAGCATATTCTATCTTGATAAGCTGTCTTATCACAGGTTAATTTTTCAAAAATATTAACAATGATTTAAGCAAGGAAAGGGCTACATGTCAACATACAACTCTTTATTTCTATTAATGTCTTACTTCATTCCTACCTGATTGACATGTTTAGGAATTATGAGTGATTGGCTCACTCTGTCACGGTCTGGCTGGCAGACCGTGGGGAGATGGGGAAATAGGACCCAAACGCCGGACTCTTCAGTGCAACAGTGTTTATTTACAAGGTGGTGAAGTAAACAACAATAAATCCCCAGTTTCCCAGACTCCCGTGTAGTGTCTTCTTCCCAAAAGTCCCCGTGTAGTGCTCTCTGCCCCAGTGTCCCTGCACTCCCCGTGCTCACTGCTCCTTCTCGTCCCACACTCCTCCTGAGGGGAAAACAATAGAGGCAGCCGTTACACACTTGTCCCAGCAGGCATACACTCACACTTGACTGTGCTTGAAGACTGACGTGTAGTCAAACGCAATAATCCAGCGTCGGTGGAAGCTCCATCGCTCATCTAAATAGCTCCCCCGACGAGCCCAGATGAGGAGCAGGTGCGGCAAGGACTTCGGGTGTGGCCAGCCCTCAAGTTAGGCCACGCCCCCAGGGCTGAAGGTGCCTGTAACTTGGCCACAGAAGAAAGGCAACACACACACACACATACCTGCCTACATACAGATGTGCACAGGGGCAGTGCAGACAACACACCAAATAATAATAATAATAATAATAATAACAACAACAACAACAACAGTCATAGTCCCCACGGACCCCGAGTCCCCAGAGTCGGGTCCGTGACACACCGTAGAAAAGTTGCTACCAATCAAATTATGATATGTTAAAGTTAAAACAAAACACAACTGTTTTAGATATGATCTAATATACATTTTGTAATTATCCTTATAATTACAAAATGTTTTATGTAAGATTTAAGTTTTGTGATTTAAATCTGACATCACAAAAGTATTTTGGAATTTGAATAATGTATTGTTACGGCCCTAGCAGGGCCTCCTCCTGAACGGCCTCCCTCCTATGTGCCTGTGTGGGCGTGTCCCACTGCCCCTGCTGCCTAGTTCTTCCTTCGGGCACTCTTTTGTTATGTAGCCTTTTTTATTTTCGGAGTAATCCTGGGCGGGGATTAGTTCCCTGTTGGGGGTAGGGCTCCGGTCGCTGAAGTTCTGCCTTTCAAGTTGCCTCGAGCCCAGCACGCTCCAGAAGATAGGTAGGCAAGTTTGTTGTGCTCAGGAACTGGGTAGGTCGTGTGTTGTATGGGTGTGTGTAGCAGAAGGTAAGTTGGTCAAGAAGAAAGTTGTTCGGTTACCATTAATTGTTGGCTAGCCTGTGAGAATTGGCACAGGTGTGTGTGTGGTGGTTTTCTTCAGGCTGGAATGGCGTTCCAGTTGAATCAGCTGGAGCTGACGAGCACTGGGCCTACATCTGTTGGTGAACAGGTGTCCAGAGGCTCGTTTATGAGCAATAACATCCACCTGGTTCCCGTTTTCTGTGAGTCCAATGTTCATAGCTTCTTTATTGCCTTTGAACGCATAGCGACCGCACTGCAATGGCCTCAGGACATGTGGTGCGTGATGTTACTATGTAAGTTGACAGGTAAGGCTCAGGAGGTTTGTTCTGCTTTGTCAATGGAGGACTGCTTAGTTTATGAAAAGCTTAAAAGTGCTGTCCTCCAAGCCCATGAACTCATACCTGAAGCCTATAGGCAGCACTTTAGAGGTTTGGAGTTGGCACAGGGTCAGTCCTACCTTGACTTTGCTAGGGAGAAGGCAAAGCTCTTTGATAGGTGGTGTTCTGCAAGCCAGGTTAACGACGTGGGGTCCATACGTGAGCTTATGCTGGTGGAAGATTTTAAAAACTCGGTTCCTGAGTCTATTTCTTGTTATTTAAGTGAGCAAAGGGTTTCCACTTTACAGCAGGCTGCCATACTGGCAGATGAGTTTACCCTAACTCATAAAACAAACGCGGTGGAATGGGCTGCCATACTGGCAGATGAGTTTACCCTAACTCATAAAACAAACGCGGTGGAATGTGACATCCCTTCTCACTGTAACACATCTTGGAGAGCTAGGAGGGAGCCAGCTAACACGGTTGAAAAAGTTGTGGTTTCGAGGCCCAAAACGAAGCTTTGTTTCTTCTGCCACAACCCTGGACACCTCATTGCTAACTGTTTGAAATTGAAACTCAAACGGAAAGCCGACTCAAAGCAAAAAGTGCCTGCTTTGAGAAAAGCTAGTCGTGGTTCTCAAACCGACCAGGTTGCCAGGCCTAGTAAAAGGCTACACTTGGAGCATAATTGCTCAGTAGTGTCATGTAGTCAGTGTAAGACGTCCACTAACCCTGAGCTGCTGCTGGTTGACAATGTCCCAGTTCCTCGACATGACCTGCAGGTGGACAGATCATGTATGACACCACCACTCAGATCTGCACCCCTGACTAACAAACATGCCTGTACCCGTGACCTGAGCAATTGTCTGAAAACTGTTGCAGTAAGGTCTTCTGACTGCCTGCTGTGTTCTCCACATGTGATGGCTCAAAAAAGCCCTGGCTATCACATGAGACACTGTTTTGAGGGTCTGCAGCCACCCTCAGTCAGTATTTTGAACCCTTTGAGATGGGGTTGGCAACTTCCGCGGGCAATGCCTAACCGTTGCTATGGGGTTTGGTAGGTGGAAAGCCTGCAATTTGTTGATGCGACGGTTACGGACTTGATTAGTTGTTTTGGTTATAATCATTTGACAAACCACGGGTTTGTATTTATGGGAGGGGGTGTTACAGCCCTAGCAGGGCCTCCTCCTGAACGGCCTCCCTCCTATGTGCCTGTGTGGGCGTGTCCCACTACCCCTGCTGCCTGAGGTGCCACCTTTCCCTTTTGTGCAGCTGACTCTCATCAGTAATTAAAAGTATTTAAGCCCAGGGAAAGGTGAGCTCTGGGCGGGAGTGCCAGGAGTGTGGTTACAGCTAGTGAGCTGAGTGTTTGTGGTGGTTTTCAGCCAGTGCGCTGTGTTTTGGTGGATTTCAGCTAGTGAGCTGCTCTTTCTTTTTGGCTTACGTTTTACTTTATTGATTGACCAACGCCTGAGTTTTGTTTGTTTAGTAAAGGTGATCACAAGGCAATCCCACCGACTAAAAAGGTATCAGTGCTTGCTGTACATATCTGTGGGTGCAGCAGCAGGAGCTC
>NW_024582589.1:543703-545639 GCF_018398535.1 Haplochromis burtoni | reverse complement strand
CTATCGATCGTTCGATTTGAGCAGACAATTCTGTCGCACGGAGACCTACCTTAGCACTTGCGCAGCTGAAGCCAAAGGGAAGATTTGCTTCACCATATTTTCTAGTCTTTGGCTTGGAAGGAAATTGGTTTGGAAACATATTCAGCGATGCTTCATCTCCTGCTTTGCGTTTGTGTAGGAGCCCCATCATAAACCTGTCCATTATGCTAGCAGTGGCCAAGAGTTCTTTTTTTTTTCATACCGCGACCCCCCATAGGGGGTGGGCCCCACACTTTTGGAACCTCTGTCCTATGAGCAAGCACTTTGGTGACAGTGGGAAGGAAAAACTCCCTTTAAACTCGCCTGTCAGTGCGCCCCAGGGCAGCTGTGGCTACAATGTAGCTGCCATCACCTGTGTGTGAATGTGTGAATGTAGTGTAAAACGCTTTGGGGTCCTTAGGGACTAAGTAAAGCGCTATATAAATACAGGCCATTTACCATTTAGCAGGAAGAAACCTCCAGCAGAACCAGGCTCAGGGAGGGGCGGGGCCATCTGCTGCGACTGGTTGGGGTGAGAGAAGCAAGGATTTAATTAAAAACTCAATTTACATGCATCCTATATGTGATCAGTATTAAAATGACATCTAATTTAGTAGAAATGATCTCCGCCAGGAATAAAAGTAAGTCATGCAGGATGATGACATGGAAAAAAATCTGCTTTGTTCAACATCACTACTTTTTCTTGCCATTTGAAATAAGCCTGATAGTAACTACAAGAAGTGCAAAAAATATGCTTTGCATGTCCTGGAACAGGGGTCGCCAACCTTTCTGATGGCGAGTGCCATTTAAAATTTCCTCAGAAGTCAGTGTGTCATATGATTGCATTAGCAATAAATTTAATAATGCTCTATATTAACAGTTACACACTATGTATCAGAATCAGAATACTTTATTAATCCCGAAGGAAATTATAGGTTACAGCAGGCAGCACGCTAATGGTGCATGCACACTTACAAAGGAACCTTCTGACCAGACTTACACAAACAACACATTGGGGAGACATGTCAGAGAGGTAGGCTGATAGGAAAAAACAACGAAAATACATAACATGAGGTGAGAGGAGGAGAAAAAACTCCACTCAGACTGAGCTCCTAGTGGGAGAACAGTTTGATAACAGAAAAAAACACCTCAGCACAAAAAGCACATGACTATCAATACAGCATAGAAACACAAGACAAGCAACAGGGCGGGTAAAGGGTAAGAGAGAGCCGGTGTAGACAGCGCATCCGGTCCTGCAGCATGTCTGGGCTGGTCCAGTCAACCCTCTTCCCCGGGAGGGGACAAGCATCGAAGCCGTTTGGAAAGGGAGGGGGGATGAGTGTGTATCAGTATATGTGTGTGTGTGTTTCCAGAGTTCAGCTGAGACAGTGTCCTTCGCCCTGCCAGGCTAAGTAACAGTCTTCCAGCCAACCCAGGTGGCCTTGCATAGGGGAGGAACAGACTCAACACAGTCGTTATCAGGGTGTTGTTGTTCAGCTCCAGCCTTGAGCCCACAGCTGGCGACGAAGTGGTCTCCGCAATAAATGGTGATTTTTGTTTTATGCGAGCAACTCATGAGAATTTCAGAGCTGTTCTTTAACACTCCGACACTGGTCTCTCAATCTCCCGTTGGAGAGCTGCGAGCTTTTCCCTGATGTTATCAAACTTGTGCTCTGTGATATTGTCATTCTTTTGCTCAAAGAGCAGATTTAGAGACCTCACGACCGCAGTGAGCTGTTCCACGATGTGATCCAACTTTCGCTCAGAGGTGTTATTCTGAGTATTCACGGCAGCCGTTAGCTTCTCCAAGGTGTTAACCATGCTGCTCTCAGTGAGCCCGTTCGGAGAAGCCGCGCCTCGTCCCATCGTTTCAATCCCAGCGGGCAGCCTTGGGGGGGTTTGAACAGCCGGTTCCGCT
>NW_024582589.1:540468-543678 GCF_018398535.1 Haplochromis burtoni | reverse complement strand
TTCTTAATTCTCCGATAAGCCAGGGCCAAGCCAGCTCCGATCAGCAAGAACCCTGTTATCATGGTTCACGAAATAAAGTAAACTTAAATGGCCTTCAGGTCACTTGATCCGAACAACTGTTCTGAGACATGAACAAGAACTTTCTGCTCTGTCCAATCGTTTTAATGGATAAAAACCAGCAGATCTCAGGGACCTTCAGTAGAAGCCAAGAACTTTCCTCGTTGAAAAGCGATTGCCAAATAGCCATTCAAGAACGAACCTGTTAATCCATCCAATAATTCTTTTTAGGTTTTAAGACAAGACCTGTGCGAAGAAGTTGTCACGGGAAGCTAAAGTACACGCAAGTCAACTCACCAACAATAACGACAAGAACAGGACCAGAAGGCTACAATGGTGACGAAAGAAAAGGGAAGGCAGAACAGGGAAGAGCAACTCCTAGGCAACTAGTGACCTTAAAGTGCAAAAGAAGGTCGCGAGTTCCGGAGAACCTGAAGAAGCTATAAATAGAACCCAACCTTTTAAGAATTAATAATTGTGTAAGATGTTGGCCCATAAACTTAACATCACGACGACGAACAAATAAGGTGTGTCCAACAAGCTAATTTTCAGAAGCCAGGTATGCACAGCAGCAAGTACGCGCTGAATCGCGTTCAATAAAGCAATAAAGAAACTATAAACATCCGTGTACTTTCAAAACAATCCCAAACCGCAATGAACCAGAACAAGGTGGATGCCCTCAAATGAACTTCGAAAGAAACGAGCCTACATAGAAGCAAAACCATGTTCCACCAATACAATGAAGATAGTGCCCCAATGGTCCCCAGTCAGCTCCAGCCTGATATCAACTGGAACGCCCATTCAGCCCTGTAATTGAATAAAAGCCACGCTACCCACACATCCACTCAAGTCCTAGAGCCCACATTTCCTCCACACCTACGACTAAACACGAAATTTAAGTTGGTAAACCAAGAAACCAACTTATTCTCTTGAGCCAACTTACCTTCTGCCTACACCACACACAATCAATAACTGAACAAGCACGACAACAACATGGAATCTCTTATCCTGAAGTTTTACTAGAAGCAAATCATATACGAAAAAGAACTCTGTTAACAAATCCGTTTAACTCGTTAGTATAACTCTTCCTGGGAGCAGCTTGCGTGAGCGCAACCGGCTCGAAGACGGCTACCACTCCGAAAAAGTGTGCAAAACCTTCCAGAGGCTGACCGACCAAAGAGCGTCTACCTCTACCAATCGCGCGCGCAAGCAGGAGAACTAAATACCCAACCTGAACAGCCAACGACCTCAGAGACCTAATACCCCTGATCACCAAAATAAAACACCTAACGGACTACACCTACACAACACAGAATGCCAAGATTCCAAGGCAGTAGAATCGTATCGAAGTTCTCCAAAGTGCAGGACTAGCCTGTGGCTTCATACTGTGCGAATATCAGCGTCCTCACCACAGCCACATTTAGACAAGAAAGCAGTAATCAGAACGTCAAAGCACCGTGACAATGGCCCTGCTTCAGCCCGCCTAACAATAACATTATTCAAATATAATCCTAACGCAAAACCAAACGCCTTTTTAACCAAAGTACTGTGATGCTTCCACGAAGTCCAACATCCCAGAATCGCATCGAAATACTAAATAAAAGCTAGAAATTAATCTTTACAATTAAATAACTATCTATTTGTACAAACAAGCTAATATATCACAGCAAACTGAATCGTAACAACCTAAATGGCCTTATATGTATGATCTATTATCTATCAGACAGCACGCAAGCATTGTGTTTGTTTAACTCTCGCTAATCGATTATCATAATTTTTTTTTCCTCTCTTCTATTAGGTGTTATTATCAAGGGATTAAAGAGCCCATGTTCACACCGCCCATACCCTCGTCCCTCCGCTATTGCTTGTTGTTCTATTTTACTCCATCTACTGTCCTGAAGTGCCTCTTAATACTGTCAATAAGGCCTCTGCAATCCATCACCAGTTCAGCTCTGATGATTCAGTAAGGACATCTCCTGGTTTCATCTTCATGTTTCCCTCTCACCACATATCCAAACTGACATCATGACCAGCAGCTTTACAGCTGTGGCTCCAGCAAACATCAGCTGATACTAGAAAGTGATATTAAATAAATTCTAACAACAGCTGATCAAACGTGCTGCTGTTGTTTAGCGCGACATCCGCTGGTTTCCTCTTTCTATTGTGTTAACCAAGATGGCGCCAGTGTTCACGGCAAGCCGTCTCCTCCGCTTTTGTTTGTTGTTTATTGTCCATCTCTCTATGTGCTGCCCTGATGTCTCCACGTTACTTGCCTATGATCGCCAAACTCTTTTGAATCTCCGGCCTTTGGACTACCAGACACAAGATTTTAAATGGAGATCTGACAATCCTCCTCCGCTTTCGAAGGACTTTCCTGATTACCTCCGCCACTTACCATCTGCCTTCTCTCAAAGGAAACGTTCACGGAGACGGGGTAAACGTGGCGGCATCCGTGTTCGTATCAAGGCCCTTTTAAAGTCCTATGTTGCAACAAATGATCGCTATTCTACAAACATTCTTTCATCTATTTCTGCCCTCCGAGACCATGCTAACTTCAGACTGTTCTGTCATCGCTGGATTCGCCCTGTTGGACCTTATGGTTACCTGAACCTCCCAGCTGATCTTCCACCCGCTCGGTGCTGGGTGCGGTCCTCCAGAGGAGGAACGAATCTCGGCAACCTTCGCCTGCTGCGGCGTTCTCCTACCAGTAACAGTGTGACCACTCTCCGTATGGCCTTATTAAATACAAGGTCACTGACGAATAAGACTTTTATTTTAAATGACCTTATTCTATCGTTGGGACTGGATTTCTTATTCCTGACGGAAACTTGGCTTCGCCCCGGCGAACTTTTTCCCTTCTCGGAGCTGCTCCCACCTGACTATGCTTTTATTAGTTCACCCCTGACCACTGGAAGAGGTGGAGGGCTAGCTTCAGTTTTTAAAAACAAATTTCGATGTCGGCAGCTGCCACCTGTTCTGTACCGCCGTTTCGAGGTGCAGTTATTGGAAGTGAACTGCGTCCCCTCCATCCTCTGCGCTGTGGTGTATCGTCCCCCGAAACTGGCGATATGAGCGCCTACAGAGCGGCCTCATACGGCGTGCGGCGTGCGGTGAGAAATGCCAAACGCCGGTACCGGGAACGTGTGGAGTCCC
>NW_024582589.1:518352-526934 GCF_018398535.1 Haplochromis burtoni | reverse complement strand
GAACGGACGAGAGCAACTGGGGTCAAGCGAAGGAACGGCGTTTGTCCGGTCTCTCCGGTGCACGAGAAACATGAAGAACTTTGCCTACTTGTGTCTTGCTTGCTGTGTAATTATATTGCCTTCAACGTTCCAGCGAATAAGTTCAAGCTACAAACCTATCACCTTATGAATAAAATAAAGTTCACTATCAGTAACATCATAGCACCCGCCCAGCTGTATAGAAACTCCGTCATGCTAGCTAGCACGCAGTACGAGTTACTGCAACTGACTGTAAAAAGTCAGCACAACAAAAATAATCTCCACCTAAACTTGGTTTATATCTGACCCAGATGGACTGCAGGTCATAACTTCTTACCTCAAGTTCACCTGACACTCAGACTGGCGGCCTCCTCCTGCCTCCCCTCTCCCTCATCCACCTGCTGGCCTCCACCACTTGTTAATGTTACTGAATCTGTGAAAGCTCTGCGATGCCACCACCAAACAACGGAGTTATTTTTACACACCGGCCATCATCTGGCCAATCCACCACCTCTCATTGTTTATACCTGTCCTGGAATGTGACACGTGTCACCAGTTTCTCCATTCAGATGGGGTTGGTGTGAGAGTTTAGGTAACAAGATTTCAATGAGAGGTCTAAATAATAAACCTGAATACAGATCACATGGAAATTCCAGGCATAAATTTAATATAAAAATCTGAGCTGATCTTTCAGAAAATACTGATGATTCATACACATAACATGCTGGTTATTTGTTTTCTGACAGTTGGTTAAAATTTGCCCTACAGAATAAACATACCGGTAAGCTAATTATACAGATAGGGCTTGGCTCTAATATTCCTGATATATTTTATGTACATTAAAGTTAAAGGCACTTAAATTTCTTTAATTATGCTGCCTCCTAGCCTTTACTGCCACAGCAGATAGTGCCCTATCCACATGTGACACAAGTATTACAAGTATTTCACACAGCAACACATACATGTTTTCAACTTATTTTAACTTTTACTTATTTGTCTCCATGCTGGGGGAGCTGCTTCTGCTTAGCTCTGCTGGGAATCCTTAAAGCTGTTTGGGACTTCCAGTCAGCAAAATAATCAACCATAAGGCCACCCCTATAAAAGACATTCTGGAGGCGCCAGATGGTTTCCTGTGTCAGCTGAAACACACATTATACAACTTATGAATCGTGTCTTTGTTGCTGTTTTGGTTTGGGGGGGGTACGGATGTCAGTAGCCTCACCTGTCCCCGTACTGTGTCTGCTTTATTCTATTTTGCTTTTCAAATCTGCTTTCAGCATAGACACCAGACATTCCCATTGAAAAGATCTTTTTCAATGGGAATGTCTGCCTCAGGCAGAGTCTTCATCAGCAGTCATGTTCAAGCAGGTCTTACTGGATGTTTTGCATTTGGTTTGTTAACTTCAGCCCTGAACTAACATAGTCAGTCTCTGTGTATAACTGAAGCTTCTGATCACTTACGAGCTGAAATGGCAAATCACCATATCATTTATTTCAGAGCTTCACTGTGAGAATCTCCCCATCACTTAATACACATTTCTATATGTACATTGCAATAATATGATAATTATGTAAAAGCATAGTTTTCTAGTCTTCTTTTCTCATATTCAAGTATTGCAAGTTATTTAACCGGTGAGAGTAAACGGTGTACTTGAGGGTGATTTCATATTCTTTCTATGCGAAATGAGAGCAAGAGATTTACAGTTACATTAACATCGTGGGTCCTGTAGCCATTTCTCTCAGGGCGCAGTGTCGGTATAGAGGCCTGCTCTAAAACTGTAATGCAAACACTGCGTGACATTCACACTGCTGGGCGTGGGCATCGAGCAGCAGGCGGGATCGTCTTTGGTGCAGTTCCCGTCGAGCTGCCAGTGGGCAAACAAACAGGTGAGTCCTCAGCCGTGCAGCCGGTCGAGGCTCAGGTTCCGCCCAGCTACAGCAGCTGTCAGGTGTCAGTGCTTCAGTGGTGGGAGCCGTGTGTCGCTAACTCAGCTTTGTCTGTTTACGATATGAGAGGACGGTACAAAATAAATGAGCGCAGGGGCGGACGGGGAGAAGCCGACTCCTCTGCTCTGCTGGGGGACACCGCGGCGGGCTCACCTGTCCCAGGTGCAGCAGTGCGTGATGTGGGAGGCACTAAGAAAGGTAGGCGAGAAGATGTTTTATCTCTGAGGAAAATCTCTGAGGCAGAACATTTATTATTAAAGGACTTTATCGCAGCTCTTGTACTTTTACAGGAACGATGCTGGGCTTTTCTCTTTGTTGTTTGTGTGTTTTATCTAAGGAACTCCTAACAGTTTGTAGTAACTTTACAAACTCACCGGACACGTTTTTGGGTACACCTGTTCGACTACTAGTTACCACAGATATCCAACCAGCCAATGGTACACTGAGCTAAAGAAACACGACTTTAAACGTAGCATGGTCGTCAGATCGACTGTTTGCTGATCTACTGTCAGCGCCTGGGCGTGTGTTGTTTAGAGAGAGCGCTCCAGACAAGAGAAACTATGATGCGATAACAGACATCAGACTTCGAGCTTGGTCCTGCACCATGAAGCCAGGACTTCTTTACGTTTTTGGATTGACCCTAAAATCAGCCTAAACAGTCACATGAAGCTGGTTATCAAACGAGCTGTGGGCCACTTTAATGTTCAAGTGGCACAAAAACAACCAAACAAACAAGAAAACAGCCACAAATGTTTCAGAAAATGTTTTGTTTGTTTGTTTTTATTTCAAATATTGTATAAATAGACTCTTAACTAACTGAAGTCTTTCATTGAACGAACAAACAAACAAACACACTGGTCCCTGTCATTGTGTTCATATTTAACAAAATCAAACTGCACACATGAGTTTGTGACTCTCTCACTGAGCGAACACAGCCTCAGCATGTTTGTGCTCTCTGCTCATATTGGTTTCAAAAAAGTCCCTTCAAGGGCCAAACTGCCTTACATTTATTCACATCGGTATACGGGCCACAAGTAGGGCCGACATGGGCTGCATGTGGCCCCCGGGCTGCGAGTTTAAGACCGCTGTACTAAATTCAGATTTCTGCAGCGCATCCATGTGAAGAGGGTGACGTTGGCAGCATGTGGCCAATCTTAAAGGGTCGTTTAATGGATCATACAACCTTTTTTTGCACAGATAGTGATCGCCTACTCCAGAGATGTTAGCAAATGGTGATTGGAAATCTATAAAGAATCTAAATATATAATAGTCAGATATAACACTGTGGTTAATTATTAATCTGGGGGTTTGTGGCACAGAGTGGTAAAATAAACATTTTATTTCCAGTGAATTATTTTAATACTGAGCTCTCAGTCCTGCCGTAGACGTCTATGGTGACAGGTCAGAGCTCTGAAACTTTAGCCTGCATCCATTTAAACGTTGAAGCTTACTGTTCCACAGCCCGATAAAGGAGGCATGGAAACTGGAACAAAGTTTGGAATTCTAGAGTCCTGACAACCCTGCTAAAAACAGGAATGTGAGGATTCACTTCACTCATCTAAAGGTGTTGTTTAAATGGGACCTGCTTCGTTCTGTGTGCATGTTTGAGGAAAAGACAAAAGCAAAGTGCAGGGAGCTGAGCTTGTACAGGTTACACTGTGAGCCACCTTACTCTTATCAGTCTGTGTTATGCTATTTATTTATTTTGTTTGCTTCAATGCATTTTATTGAGCTTTTTTTCTCTTTTATTGCAACTATATTTAGCCTTTAAAAACATATTTCATTTGATTGTATTTAATTGAGCTGCTTTTATTCTTTCTCTTTGACTGAGCTCTTTTCATTTCGGTCTTATTTTGAAAAGTTCTTCGACTCTATGCAGGCGTATATGTTGTAGGTTCTGTTGACTTTTTTGGCATCTGTAATGCAGAGGTTACCCGTCATTTAAACCTGACGCTATACTGTGTTGATGATACACTGACATAGGTGTCATACAGTAGGTGAAGCACGGCCACATCTTACAGCTACAAGTCATTATATGTTAAATATGACACTGTTGAGTGTTAAATGATCACTTTTGACAGTGTTATATTTTTTAAAGTAACCTAGTCAGAAGATTAACAATGGCTAACACTGAGCAGTGCTGGTTTTCTAACATTTTGAGTTACTTTCCGGTGTTAGAAAATCAGCACTGCTCTGTAGAGAGCTGGTTCTGTGTCATGGCGCCACAGCAGTCTGATCCTTCATGTTTTCCTGCAGGTGCCAGATGTTCCATTTATGGTAACGACAAGGTCTACCTCGGAGTCCGTGTCAGAATGCCAGTAAAGGATCTGCTGAGAAACATCCGCCTCACTCAAGGCTGTGGCCAAGATTTGAAGGTAGGCTTGAGGTTCAAAACACACACGTACAATAAAAGTGTGACGAAGATACAGCCGCACAGAACAACTGACCGTGTTCATAATGTGCAGCCGAAAACTGATCTAATGTATCGTCTGCAGCGTGAGCTCACATCTCAGATGGTGGTGCTGGCTGTTTATGAGCTGAAAGTAAAGGTTCTGTTAATCATGCTTAAAGAGTGAAAGTGGCTTTGCATTAGGTTCACTGTAGGGTCAAAAAAATACTGCATGAATAGGTAAAAATTGGACTTCTGTATAAGTTCTGTATAGTATTATATTTAGATTTATATTCACACTGACGCACTCTTTGTTTTTATCCCTTCATCATCCAACTGTGTGAATGCAGGACAGATGCAGCAAAACAGCCAAAGGTCAGTGCAATCTTTATTTAACGCGGCAGTGTGCACCACGGAGGAGGTCGTGTGTTGGGTTGGTTGGCTTCTTTGCATGAAAATGTTGGCAGTGGTGGGGTTAGCCTATGTTGGATGGATGTGCGTCATCTCATGCGTGATGTTAAGAGAATTTTCCGTCGTGGCAGATTTATAGTGTTGTTTGGGGGTGTTATGGTGTCACGCAGGCTTTTGGGCCTGGCTTAAGAAGAAGCCAAACATCCTGCGTAGAGGTGTGCTGACTTATACTTGACTCTTTGTTCCTCAGGAGACTTAAAACGAGCTAAAACGAGCTCCAGGCGCCGAACTGTCAAGGTCAGTGTTATAAAAGACAGAACTCTGCTCCACCCAGAAGGTTTCAAAGTGCAAAGCTTTGGTATGCTGTAATCTACATGTCATTTTGAAGAGCAGCTCAAATACTCTGCAGTACTCTTTGGCTTTCAGACACAACAGCCGTCACAAAGCCTGGAGGAGCTGTCAATCATCGTCGAAGTACTGGAAGAAGATCTCAGGACTGGCAGCAGAAACCCATTGTCTCCCCCACGCCTGTCCCCCACTGGTCCACCAGTTTCTCCTCAGCTGTCTCCAACGGGTAATATGTTTTTTAAAGCTACTCCTTAAAGTGAGACTGTGACTGGCAATTACTTCCACCCTTGATGTACCATGCTGTCTCCGCTCGGTGCAGGACTTAACGGTGACGAGTACGATGAAATCATTCCCAGCCCCCCGTCCTACATGACCTACTCTCCAGGCACAGCAGAGTACCACCAGACCCCTCCTGGCTTCATGTTTCCCAGCTTCCCGCCCTCGATCTTTGGAATTGTGAGCAAAAATGGTGAAGAAAGGCAGGAGTGGTTTGGTCCCAGGAATTACAGTGAATATAACGTGAACAGCGGCGCTTTCTTCTGGACACAGCTGCAGAAAGAGGAGGGCCTGCTGAGGGATGTCTGTGATGCAGAACTGCTGTCCGCTGATGAACATGGCAGGACGTAAGTTTGATAGAAGACTGTCCCTGTATGTATGTTAAAGGTAATGGCCACCAAAGAGGAGGCGCTTTTACTGTTCACCTTGATTGGACGCCCACGAGCAAAAAAAACTAGCTGAAATTTTCAGGAGACACAGAGGTGAAATGAAACTGCAGTAATGTACAGTATGAAATATAAATATTGTTGTTGAACATTAAGTCTCATACATCTATCCTAGCAGAGCATCTACTGACCAGAACTATTTCAAAAAAGAGCCCTGAGGGTAAATTATTCGTGTGGACCAGATCGGGGTTAGTCAGCCGTCGTTATTGCACGGCTGCAGATTACTTTTTAACTTTTTAACAAACTAGAGCATTTAAGCTAGCCAACACATGTCATTAGCCTAATGCTACAGTTATTTTACAAATATAAAAACAACTGAAGAATTAAGAGTCAAAAAGGAACCAGACGATACTACGACTCGTTTGTCCTCCTGCAGTGGTAGGCAGGTTAAATCGTTTACGACCACTGTCTCTCACCTCGCACCGACGGCTGGGCTGCACGGTCCTGCACACGCAGTCGTTCCAGCTTTTACTGCAAAGGGACAGATTTTTACTACACTGTAAAAAAAATTGTAATTGTAATATAAAAGTATTTTTACTGCGTATTTTACAGTTTTGTACTGTTTTTCTTGAATATCATTAAATTCACATAAATAGACTGATTTTACATTTTTACTGGTGATGGTCAGAGGGGAATAGTAAAGTGGAATTGTAAAGCGCTTTGAGGGTCTCATAAAGCGCTATATGAATGCAATCCATTATTATTCAAACCAACTGTTAACTGTATATTTCTGTACATTTAATGGTAAATGGCCTGTATTTGTATAGCGCTTTACACACCCAGTCATCCACACATTCACACACTGGTGATGAAGCTACATTGTAGCCACAGCCACCCTGGGGCGCACTGACAGAGGCTTTAAGTATATATTGCCACATTCATTGACCTTGTTTATAGGTAATTTCATTGTTTAATCACATTAAATTGTTCCTAATTTAATGTTTAAAAGCACGTGAAAAGGCAAAATCCCATGTAAAATTAGGGCAACAAACTGTATTGTCATTACTGAAAATAACCGTATTTTCATGGGAAAGTTATTTTCTGGTATTATTTTGGCGCCCCAGCTGCTGGGATATTACTGTTTGTTAGGAATTTTTTTTACGGTGCAGAGAACCTTATGCTGGATCAACTCTTAACTAACTTAACTAAATCAACAAATGTGTCATTTAGAAAAAATCTGTATGCGTTTGTATTGAGGTAATGGGCCCTTTTCAAAATAAAAGTTTGAGCTTGTTGGCTACACTAACATAATGTACTGTTTTTTTATCATTGTGTTCACATAAAGGTAGACAGAGCCACTGTCTAACTTCAGCTTGTGATCTCGCCTTTAAAAAATCCAGATGGTGCTTTCTAAACTGCAAATTTCGTGTCTTCTGCAAAGTCAACAAGCTGCCAGCAAATTTCTGTTTGGCAAAGATTCATGAGATCTTCTTCTTTCATAGCTCTCTCTTGTTTTTTCAACCATGTACTTACGGGATCCTGTAACTGATGTCTCAGAGCTGTGCTGAAGGACTGACTTGCAAAACCAGCCTTCAACTAGTTTGGTCACATTTGTTGTCCCTCAACATTTAAGTTCCTTTTTTTCAAAGGGCGTTTTGACATGCTGGAAACTCACGCTCGGTTTTTGTCTTCTGCTGTTACTTACGTTCACCAGGGCACTGCTCTAATTAGTCTGCTGCAAGGAGGACACAAAGAAGCTCACTCAAATGTGCAGAAGTCCTTGGACACAAGACAAACTTTCAGTTTACACAGACACAGCTCCAGTTACATTTGCATTTATTGTATTTCATGTATTCGATGTTCGTGTATGAAAACGTTTTTTGTTAAAGAATTTGTCAGACCACAGGAAGAGTAGCTGCCGCAGAAGCTGATGGAGATCTTAATACACAAACAAATAAAGTGTCCATAACCCACCTTTACCCATTTCTGTAGCCCTGTGTCAGTAAAAACTTGAATCGCTTATTTGTGTTTCTCCTTCCAGAATTCTTCACAGAGTAGCATGTGTTGGAAAGAGGGCTCTGGGCTTTGCCATTGCTAAAAGGATGGCCACATTCAACAGCCTGGACCTAAAAGACTCAGATGGCATGGTAATCAGATTTACATTTCTATTTTTTGATTTCTATTTTTATTACAACTATCTGTTGCTTTATACAACATTTCCCTCCAGTGTTTTACAAGCCTGGCAACATGTCAGGCTTCATTTTTCTTTGCTTTTAAGCCTGTAACCAGTAAGTTAGCTAACACCACAACGTGACCAGTTTATCAGCAGTACTGGGATTAATAACAGCCAATAAATGAAAATGACAATTGAGTGTTGACATTGCACAGTTTGTCTAACGGGGGAAATCTGCAGTTTACCTCTTGACAACCTGTCGTTTAGAACACTTACAAAAAACAAGTAGTAGCTAATCCAAGCTAATCCAAGCTGAGGTAAAACACATGGTAGGTGATGATAATGGTTCATCTGTTTCAAAGAAAAAATACCAGCCAGTATATCAAAATATCAGATTTTTAATCCACCAAATATTGCCATTGGCCTTTGAAATCCTGCATTAGCTAATGTGTCCTCGTGGTTTTCCCTGTTAGCCATGTGCAGATAACAAGCACGGGGGATAAAGACGTTTAAAATATGAACGTAATACTGTGTCACCTGTTCAACTAAGATTCTTCCAGCCCGTTCTCCCTCCTGAGGCGTAATATGATGACGATTTGTCACGTCCCACGGCGTTCCTGAGGAGCGCGACAGG
>NW_024582589.1:502580-515603 GCF_018398535.1 Haplochromis burtoni | reverse complement strand
ACCAAAGAGCGTGGATATAATTGTCCGGTGAATTGGTTTGGCAGTGTGAGCAGTTGTTGGTAGACGTAAAGCCCATCTTGAACATCCGATGATCTGTATAGTGCACTCTGACCGCCCATGTTCTTATGCTACGCGCCGGGTGAAATCCAGGAGAATGACGCTCCCGCAGTAACGCACGCTCCAGCCACGTCTTCCAGCACTAACCATAACCTTATCCCTAAACGTAACCAGCACTTTCACGTTACATACAGTTTTCCCAAACGATTGAACTAAAACGAACGTACTGTACATGTGTAGATTCATTCCACATGGTTCTCATGTTTCCTTATTTTTCCGATCTGGTAATCTAGGGAAGTGTTGGGTGCGCAGAAGCGTAACATATCGGCGATACCTAGCGTAAAATGTTACACTCTGGAAGTGAGAACGTGTGGATTCTTCAGGCACATATGTGACTCATCGCTGTATTTCAAAAAGCTTTCGTATACTTTTTATTTTTGCCGTTGGTTTAAGTGGAGAATGATCGACCCCCCCACCACCACCATGACTCCCTGTGACGCTCCTCTCACCTCCTGCGTACAGAGCTGCACATGTTCAGCTTCACTGTTCTATCTGTGTGTTATTGCACATGTTAAGGTCCATATCAGGTGTTACCCATCAGTATGTAATTAAGAGGTAACCACTAAGTCTTCCATCAGTTTGCACAACGTCTTGTTCCTAGATATTGTTTTGCAGCCACATTCATGGTAACTATTCAAAGACTTGAGTGCGTTCTGCACCAACATGTTCAGTTCATAACTTCATGCTTTCCTTTGCTCTCTGTTCAGACTCCTCTTCTCTACGCATCAAAACACAACCACCACCTGATGGTGGCCGATCTGATCTATCTGGGAGCCAACGTCAATGAGACGAACAACGCAGGAAAATCATGCCTCCACCTCAGCGCTGAGAGCGGCTACATCAGAGTCCTGGAGGTCAGAGCCGTTATCATTTCTGCTTGTATAGAGAAAGAACCTGACTGTGTGACAGTACGTCTGCTGTTGGGCTTTTGCTTTTGTGTCCCATCTTTCTGCACAGTTTACAAGCAAGTCAAGAAGCATTACAAGTTACTGTCAGAGACAGAGCTTAGAAAACAGCTGTGATGAAAAATTAAGGTTGTGTAGTTCACTGTGCAAATTGTTAAAGATATTTAAAAAGTTGCCGTATTTTTATTTTTCTAAAGTCTGTCCTCACAGTACAAACATGTATGACAGAGGGCTCAGGCTAAAGGGCTCACTGAATTCCAGAGTGGTGCTGTAATAGGATACGACCACTGAACAAGTCAGCTTGTGAAACATCCGTCTGTCGTTGCCTCTGCAAAGTTAGAGCGCAGCGATGCACAAACGTCACCAGTGCAGAGTTCCCAGGTTCCTCTGGCAGCCTCAGCCGTGCGCCGCGAGCTTCGTGATTTGGTCTCCACATCTGAGTAGCTCCTGTGTGTGTAATGTGTTGGTGGCCCAGCTCTGGCTGTACTTTGATGCATGGCGTCAAGTTTGGGCTGATCAACCTTTGCTTCTTATCTACTGTATTCAATCCAGATGTATTCAAATGTTTTCTAACAGGTTCTAATGCGTGCAATGATGGATGGCATATATGTGGACGTCGAAGCTACTGATAACTCTGGTAAGTCCTCAAATCTTTAAAGCTTTCAGATCATTTTATTCGTGCATCACTGTTTCAAAAACATAATGAGACGATAAATGCAGAACATGGTTATATAAGAAGACAACACAGAACTAAGAGAGAGAAAAGTAAGAGCTTTGATGCCAAAGACGCCTTTGTCATTGCACGATCTTCTATGTTAGTGTGCCAGCAACATGTCCGTCTTTAAACAGCAGCACTTTCTTTGTGGCTTCCTCTCATGTGCTGTAGAACAAAGCCAAAGAAAGACATCTGGCAGTGCTTAAAATCCACAAACAGTGACCTCTTGTTTATTTAATGGCTTTAGTCATTACAGCATGGTTAGCCATGATTGACTAGCCAACTGTCATCAACTAGAATAGAACAAGGTTTCCTTTTTTCATCTTTAACACAAATGAGAGTAAAGAGCAAAGCACGCGAGAACAGAAGACAACAAAACTTCAGTCACAGTGAATAAAAACCTGAAAGCTGCACTTCCTGTTTTTGTCTGCAACTGATTGCAGTTATGCTTAGAAGCACCATTATCCTGCAGCCCTCTGTGTTTCTGCAGGGATGAGTGTGGTACAGTGTGCTTCCATTGCGCTGAAGGCCACCATCTGTGAGGTGGAAAGCAACGAATCCCTCGGTCACAGCAAGCTCCGCACACTCCGCCGAGAGCAAATGATGGAGACTCTGGAGTGTGTGCTGCAGATGTGCAGCTACCTTCATGTCATGGTGAGTCTCGCAGTAACCATGAAACACACATTGCTGCAGCACTATTCCTACATTGTTTCTTCTGACCTCTCGAGCCAGGTGACATTTACACACTTAAATAGTCCTCACGTATTTCAAGACAAGCTGTTTTGTAAGGCAGCACTAAATCGTAAGAGTATAAAGAAATAACGACCCAGGATGAATCTGAGCTTCTGCGTGGACTTCACACCGAATCATTGGCCCCACTGATGCTAATCAGTTCGTAAGTCTCACACTTGACAGGAGAGACTAATGATTTTATCATCAACTGTAAATAGGCAATCATCCACTCATGCTTCCAAGTTTGGCAGAATGAAAACAAGCAGACTCAACAGCTGACTGAAGGAGTGTAAGAAACATCAGTATTTATGTTCCTGCAACAACAATGTTAGACTTCAGTCCATCCTTCACGGCAATGTGGGACTGCTGACCAGCCACCATGTGGAGCAAAACATAATGAGAGACATGAAAAGTGCCAACGTGAAACTGATGTTAGTGATTTTATTGGTGCATTTGCAGCAGTGTAAAAGAGACTTGGCAACAGCTTAGAATCAAGTAGCAGAGCGTTCGTGTGTTTGCCACATCACCAAAAGAATTCATGCACATTCGGCGCTTCGTTCAGCGGTGTTAGTAGGACATGTTTTAACAAATACAGGGAGTGCAGAATTATTAGGCAAGTTGTATTTGTGAGGAATAATTTTATTATTGAACAACAACCATGTTCTCAATGAACCCAAAAAACTCATTAATATCAAAGCTGAATGTTTTTGGAAGTAGTTTTTAGTTTGTTTTTAGTTTTAGCTATTTTAGGGGGATATCTGTGTGTGCAGGTGACTATTACTGTGCATAATTATTAGGCAACTTAACAAAAAACAAATATATACCCATTTCAATTATTTATTTTTACCAGTGAAACCAATATAACATCTCCACATTCACAAATATACATTTCTGACATTCAAAAACAAAACAAAAACAAATCAGCGACCAATATAGCCACCTTTCTTTGCAAGGACACTCAAAAGCCTGCCATCCATGGATTCTGTCAGTGTTTTGATCTGTTCACCATCAACATTGCGTGCAGCAGCAACCACAGCCTCCCAGACACTGTTCAGAGAGGTGTACTGTTTTCCCTCCTTGTAAATCTCACATTTGATGATGGACCACAGGTTCTCAATGGGGTTCAGATCAGGTGAACAAGGAGGCCATGTCATTAGTTTTTCTTCTTTTATACCCTTTCTTGCCAGCCACGCTGTGGAGTACTTGGACGCGTGTGATGGAGCATTGTCCTGCATGAAAATCATGTTTTTCTTGAAGGATGCAGACTTCTTCCTGTACCACTGCTTGAAGAAGGTGTCTTCCAGAAACTGGCAGTAGGACTGGGAGTTGAGCTTGACTCCATCCTCAACCCGAAAAGGCCCCACAAGCTCATCTTTGATGATACCAGCCCAAACCAGTACTCCACCTCCACCTTGCTGGCGTCTGAGTCGGACTGGAGCTCTCTGCCCTTTACCAATCCAGCCACGGGCCCATCCATCTGGCCCATCAAGACTCACTCTCATTTCATCAGTCCATAAAACCTTAGAAAAATCCAGTCTTGAGATATTTCTTGGCCCAGTCTTGACGTTTCAGCTTGTGTGTCTTGTTCAGTGGTGGTCGTCTTTCAGCCTTTCTTACCTTGGCCATGTCTCTGAGTATTGCACACCTTGTGCTTTTGGGCACTCCAGTGATGTTGCAGCTCTGAAATATGGCCAAACTGGTGGCAAGTGGCATCTTGGCAGCTGCACGCTTGACTTTTCTCAGTTCATGGGCAGTTATTTTGCGCCTTGGTTTTTCCACACGCTTCTTGCGACCCTGTTGACTATTTTGAATGAAACGCTTGATTGTTCGATGATCACGCTTCAGAAGCTTTGCAATTTTGAGACTGCTGCATCCCTCTGCAAGATATCTCACTATTTTTGACTTTTCTGAGCCTGTCAAGTCCTTCTTTTGACCCATTTTGCCAAAGGAAAGGACGTTGCCTAATAATTATGCACACCTGATATAGGGTGTTGATGTCATTAGACCACACCCCTTCTCATTACAGAGATGCACATCACCTAATATGCTTAATTGGTAGTAGGCTTTCGAGCCTATACAGCTTGGAGTAAGACAACATGCATGAAGAGGATGATGTGGACAAAATACTCATTTGCCTAATAATTCTGCACTCCCTGTATATTCCTGAGCACTGAATCGATTACACACATAAAAGCTGTAAACAAAAGAATCCATGGAAGTGTGGCACTGCTGACAAAACAAAACATTAAGCACAGATTGGAGAGGCAGCTGAAGGGAACTTCTTGACTTCAGTGCTGTCCGTGTTTCATATAGACTAAAAGTACAAAAGTGACAGGTCCAGTTAATGAGGATTCCAGGCTACTGTACACAGTTCGTCTTCAGTGCTTTAAAACTGAACAACATGGTTAAGAATGCTCTGGGTCCACATCTACTGCTGAACTACAATTTTCTGTTCAGATTTTTTTGTTTTTACAAATTTGAATTTGAGTGAATTTGAAATGATTAACCCGACTGTCCTTCTTCCTCAGAGGGGGCAGCCCAGAACCGGCTGATCTGCCTGGCAGGGCGTTTCAGAGACCCCGACGGTAACGTTTCGAGTACATTCAGGCTTGTCTTTGTCTTAGAGAGGCTGTAATTACTGGTGTGTGTTTTTCTCTCCAAGCATGTGTTCAGGCCTGTTACAGAAACATCTGACATTCTGTGTTTGGCAAAAATGCCTGACTTGCAATCAGGCGTTTACTGTAACCTGCACAGAAATGTTAGGTTCTCATTAGCTGGTTTCTATGAAACTTCCATTGTTTGTTACATTGGAGTAACAACTTGTCCTCAGTTAGGGTGTCCAGCTGATCCAATCTCTTTAAGCTGTTAATGTCTCAGAGCTCTTTGAGGAGAGCTGTGACATTGTTACCTAGAACAAGCCATGTTGGATCTTTAACCTCTTGAATCCACCAGTCAAGCCTTAGGTTTGGGTTTGGTTAACATCCAGCCACACAAACACTGCTGTGCACGTGTGAAACACTTCATTCAAAATGTAACATCTTCTAGTTTCTGAAAATATGGCTGTTTAGCATGTGGCTAAAAACAAAACCCAGCTCTAAGTCTCGACGGGTGCCGGCGACGTGGTGGACGTTAAGAGGTTAAGAGGCTCTGATACTGGAGGACATTAAGTAGTGCCGGGGGACGAGGAGTCCCTCGATCTCTTGTGCATGTATAACTTTCTTTTCTGTCAAATATCATCTCTGTGTCCGTGAACAGTTGTCACTGATTAGTAATCTGGTTAAACACAGAAATGTACGAATATTACTTCATTCTTGTTTCGATGTTTGAAAAATGAAACCACGGCAGTGAAAAGAAAAACAAAAGGATCAAATAAAATGTAGTCATGTTCATAAATGACATGAAAGCTCCTGTATGAGTCTTTAAATGTCTGATGTGTTTCCATATGTGCATGTGTAGTCAGCTCGGTCACTGCAGCAGATGGTACACTGGTTATAGAGGAGTAAAGACTGATGGAGGAACGTGGGCCGCTCTGCAAACCAGTGTGCCTGTGCTGGAAAATGATAATGCACCAGTATATTGGCTGATGGATATTTACCAGAAGTGTCCCATTATTTTTAAATTCCTATTGATATTCCTGCATAACTCACCACAAAGCTGAAAATAATGACTCTTAATGCCAGCAGCACTTACTTTAAGCTGTGGTGAAAACGTTAACAACAGCATCACAGCACAGGGAGTCTTTTAGATGACCTCAAAGCCCATCTGCCAGCTACGTTTGGTGTTCCAGTCACTTATTGCTTTTTGTTGGATGTATTTGGAGAAGAATGTCAGCATGTATGTAAGACAGCTCGTTGTTAGCACGTTAGTTATCCTTTTAGTTTTCCAATAGTGCCGACAACATAAATGTGACATAAAATGAACATTTACTTATTTGTTTGGGGTTTTATTTTTCATGTTCCTTGTTTGTTCAGGTCTGTTTTAATACTGACCTTTTTCCCAATTTTGTTTAATATGTTTTGACTCTTGACTCTGTACATGTGACTTTGAGCCATACAAAGAAACTGACCAGACCAAATATATGAACATATCTGTATATGTATATACAACACAGTCCTGAGCAGGCAGGGAGTCCACCTGCATCATGAATGAGAAACAGTGTATTTCAGGTGCTAATTTTAAACCACTCGGCTTATGTATTAAAAACAAATGACATCCTAGTTTTAAAAAACACTTTCCTTTATTGTATGGGATTTGTACTGCTGTTATTATGGGATATTATATAAGACATGGGGATTAAATGGGCTCAACTAGGGGCTCTATGTGTGTTTGTGTTATGTAAGCATTCTGTCTTTTGTTTGTGGACGTGAGCTCCAGTGTACACCTGTGGCTAACATGTGTTTGCTCGTTTGTTGTCTTATACGGAGTGGTGCCAACAATTTGACCTTTGGGTTGTTTTCACACGAGTCATAATGAGTTGGTGAATCATCAGGTAGAGCTGTTAGCCTGAGAGTCATCGTGTGTCACACACAGACACACACCCTGCTCCATCGGCAGTCCTGATGGTTTTCCTAATGTTCCTGCACGTTTTACACTTGTGTGATAAAACATGCTTTTGCTTTTTAAAAAGGTCAATAAAGTTTGGGTTGAGTAAACTTCACGTTGTCAGGTTCATTCATGCATCCGGAAGGATTTCGAACGTTTGTCGTGCTTGTTTGACGCTGCTTAGCCAGAGGCTAGAAAGCAGAAGCCGTGAGCATTTCTCAGTGTCAGGCTCTGACAATAAATCATGTTTACGAGATCACATCTGCTGAAACCGTTTACTGGAATCAAACGATCCTCAGAGGACAGGTTCACACACAAACTCTCTGTAGTCATCTCCCCTTGCCCAACTTCTGATTACGCAAACATCCAGATTCTGTTCCCACTGCTCGAGTTCTCGTATGAGTCACTGATGAAATGATTTTAAAGCAGACCGTAGATAAAAATGGATGTAGCTAGTGTGAGTAAAGTCTAGTCAGTTCAGCCAAGAGCTGATTGTTTTACCATCAGCGTCTTGATGTTAAACCTGACAAGTTTGATCTAACAAGAAGCCTCCTCACACACACACCAGCAGACCCTCGTCTTATGTGTCCTCCTGTGTCTCCAGCAACAAACAAAGTTACTGACTACTCTATACTGTCAATTGTTCCCTTTCAGTTTAAGGCAGAGCCAGCCAACCAGGAGCAGTCTAACATTTGGCATTTTTCCACCTCAGTCACTGCTGAGGTCAAAAATGAGAAATAACCTGATAACCTTCATCTCAGTTCAAAGATGTGACGGGGAGAGGGATCTAAGCTGAGGGGAAATGCCCTTTTGCACCACTAGATGGTGCTCATGACTTTTTCTTTTGTTGCAAATGGGGTTGTGAGGTGCCGTAATACATGCGATACAGTTTATTCCAGTCACATCACCTGGATGGACCCCTGCATTAATCCCTGGTTACTCAGTTCTTGCCCGTGGCTCTTCAAAGTCTCCTTTATGGTGGCACAGAATTTACAGCGACTCAGTGTTTCAACCCGAAGCTCAGATTTCCATAGAAGGCCTTATATAAAAATAGTTATGGGTTAGACAATAACAAGCAGCTGGGCAGTACAATGAGACATCACTCACATAGCAGTAAGCAAGTTGGAGGTTTCAGTGCTCCAAACACGCCAATTAAACTGCAGAGACAGTCTATCTGTGGTCTACACCACAGGTATAAAATGTAGTGAAATATACACACACCACAATAATTTACATCTTTGTAATGCATACATGTAGAGACTGACACGGGCTGGGAACCAGGTCCTTGCTGTTATACTTCTGCCTGAAGTCCACTTCCTGGGCACATGCATAATTGGTGCATTGAAATATAAATTCTCCATGGATCCTTGCACTCACCGTCAGATGATGTATGTTACTGGAAACCAGCCATACCTGCTGGACTTGCAGTCGTGGAAAATATATAATAAAAGCCACATCGCAGCACACGTCCAAGTTTCTTTGCATGTTTCTACATTCTTCCAGTCTGCTGGCTGCACTAATGTCAAACATCACATCAGAGAAATAATATGATGCTGATGACTGTGATGTTACAGACTGGTAATATGAAGTTATTTAGTATTAGACTTCAGTGTCTTGCTTTTTTTCTTCACCATGTTTTTGTTTTTTTTCACTTCCAGAAGGATAACTGCTCTTCATTTTTATTGACTGGCATCCGTCACTGGGTTAGTTTGAACAGAATCATAAATGTCAGTTGCAATATGAGTGGGGGGATTCGGGTGGAGTCGGGTGGGGCCCCATTAAAGAGGTCAGGCGTCTTCAATTGTTATGGCAAACTTTGCACAAATCATTGCTCCAGTTTAAAGCTTGCCAGCCCTCGGGGGCCTCCGTACTGGCCTGGGGCTCAGAGGAGCCGATGGTGGCAAGTAGCACCTCTGCTCCAACCTCGAGTCGTTAAACTGGACTGGACCAGTGTGTGTGTGCTGATCTGACTAATATCCAGAGTTGGTAAAAGTACAGACATTCTGTACTCAAGCAGAAGTACAAATACTACTATTAAAAAATATTACTGTAAAAGTTGAAGTACAGAATCAACTTCTTTACTCAAGTAAAAGTAAAAACGTACAGGCTCTGAAAAGCTCTTTGGAGGATGTTTCTGTTTCTGTGCAAAGCTAACTGAACCTTGTGCTATATTAGCATAATATTAAAATAATATCAGTAGATGTTAATACAAACTTTATTAAACTCTAAATATTCTCATCTTGAATCAGAAGTAAATAGAAAGCAGCTCTATTTTCTTATGCCTACATTATAGTTGGGGACTGTAAACAGGGAAATGTGCACCATCAGAGGTTAAAGTGGGCGAAACTAAACTAAACTAAACTGGTTGTAATGGTTTCGAGTGGGGAAAAGAATCAAACTCACATTCATTTCCAGTAGATTTTCTTAGTGTACAGGCTGTGATCAGCGGAGCTGCTGGCACACCTGGATTCAACCAGATGTTTCCTGCACCGACTCTACACTGTTTATGCCGCCTTCACGTTAGACTGGATGAAGTTGGTGTGAAGGTGGAATTCAGTGAATGAATCTGTGCTACACTGTGAGCTAACTGTGACCACGAAACACAGCCGCTGTGCAGCAGTCACTGTTCTTTACTTTAAACCCATCACAGTGCAGCAAACTAACCTGTTTATCCTGCACTGACCTGTGAGTGACAGCAGTTAGTCTGCCCGTCGTTCTCATCTTTCTCCATCTCTGAGTGAAGCTAGCGCTCTTTCTTTTCTCTCCCTGTGAAATCCAGCAGCTGCACTTTAGCTGCAACACACTGTGAGACAAACGGCACACAGTTTGTGTGTTTGCTGATGTTTGTTGAGTTGTACTTCATTACCCACCACCTAAGGTAATATCAGAGCTGAAACTTTATCGAAAATGAAGCACAAACCTCACCATCACAGACGTTTGTGCTTCATTTTCAGTGAGTGACTGTTCAGAGTCAGTGGTGTCGTCACAGCTGCTACAGCCGTCCGTCTGCGGTAGCTCTCAGAACTTATTACCAATATATCAGGAAACATTGATTCAAACCAACAAAGTGTGGCTCAGTACTCAACAGAAACAAACTCTCACTTTGCTGATAAACTAATGACAGATACCATCTTTCAGCTTTAATATTCCATAACATAGTACTGACTCAACCAAGAGGATTTCAGTGACTTGGAACGTGGCATAGCTGTTAATGCCAAACATAGTGAGTGTTTCAGTACTGCGAACATCTGCGAGGACATCTTACAACATGCTGGCATTTCTGTAGTAGTGTAACTAAGTGTAACTAATAAAGTGGCTGGTTAAGGTGTAATTATCAAATTAAAAAGGACATGGACTCAGATTTTTAGATGTATCATCAGTGTGCTCAGGTGGATTCAAAATGCTTTGAATGTCCTTCGTGTGAAGAACTTGGCTTACATCTTACAAGGGCAGACTTTTTTTAATGGCATGGTTCTGAATGAGTGCGGCTGCATTAGCAGACGTATAAAATTAGCATTACACGCACACACAGACACACACACATGCCACTCGTGTCTAATGCATTTCTAATTTGAAAGCACGTAGCAAGAAATGTTACCTCTGTTAGCGAATGTTCAGCTCTGCTGGAAGGACGACCCAGTCGAAGGTGACCTGCTATGATAGAACAATAAGCACTGTTTGGTAAACAGCACGTCTGGCTCATCACCTGCTAGGAACCCTCTAAGGCAGACATTCTGAGCTCTATATGCACACCTCCCGTGTTTCAACATTCTGGCAGACTTAGCCTGAGAGAATCACACACAGCTGGTATCACTGTGGCATGAAACGATGGGTTCCAGGGGATGCCTAAGGGAGGGGGGATTTAAAATAAAACAAGACGCATAGGAGGAGCAACCAAAAAGCTACAAGACAAAGTTTACATGAAATGAGAGGAATGCAGCACGTTTCAGTATGCAACTTTATTCATTAATCATGACAAATGTGCTTCGTCTGATATTATGATACCTCTTGGCTCCTCATGAGATCCTGTCACACCATTGGTCCTTTGTTCCCCAGCCATGAATAATCTATTATTCTATTAATCTAGAATTAATTAATTAATTGTCATCTATTACTTTAATCCCTGCTGCTGCACATATTACCTTTTAAGTCTTTTCAGACATTGTTGGACAGTTTGGCTGGTTGCTGTTATAGGTCTCCTCGAGCATGAGTGTTAAACCCCAAGAACACAGACACACTCTATAGGAATAAATCTGCAATAAACTCCTGCTGATGTTTCAACAGTCATGTGTGAAGCTCTTCTACGCTATCATTTGCTGGGGAAGCAGCACTAAGAAGATGGACCCGACGCAGCGGGTCCAAAAAGAATACAAATCTAATTAATCTGCATTGTAACACAAAACATACCAAATGTTTTAATTGAGGAATTTTATGATCATGAAAATATTTTGCAGTTGGTGGCAATTAGTGGCGCAACGGATCAAAAATCTCACAGTTCGGACCAATTTTCAGCAAAAAAAGAAAAAAGAAAAAAATTTAACATTTACTTATTAAAGTATTTTTTGCCTGTTAAAAACATTCAACTCAAGACTCAATTATTAAAAAGAAAATTATGGTACAATATAGGGCAGTACAGTCTTTGTATCTACCACTCAATTCAATTCAATTTTATTTACACAGCGCCAAATCACAACAACAGTCGCCTCAAGGCGCTTTATAATGTAAGGCAGACCCTACAATAATACACACCGCTCATTGTATATCGCACTCTGCTACAATGAACAGTCACGGTCACGTAGCTTGCCCATTTGTAGTAGTCGGGCAATAGTGATGGGTCGTTCGCGAACGAAATGGCTCTTAGAGCCGGGTCTTTGACGTGAACGACACGAGCCGGCTCCTTATCGCGAGCCGTCACGTGAGTTTTTTTCTCTCTCTCACACTTTTCCCGCTTCACTCCACAGCGAGCCTTGTGCTTTGCGCTGGGCAGAGGGGGGAGGGGCGGTAGTTACACTCAGTAGCACAGGAACAGAGCAGGAGGGAGAGAGAGAGAGAGAGCAGGGACAACAACATCACATTAGAAAGGTATAGTAATCATCCACAACTATTTTCAGTTGCGGATGATAAAGGATTCAGAAAGTTTATTCATGCAGGTCCATATGACAGAGAATGTGCATCTTCTTTTTGTTTTCATATTTTAATTTATATTTAATTGTGTTGTGGTTTGCAGTGTTTTGTGTTGTTTCACTTTAAATTTGTGTAAAAGGAAAAAGCTGAAAATTGAAATAGTTAAAAGTTGAACTGTGAATAGTTGGTTTTTGTATTATATGATTTATTTTATGTGGAGTGAATAAATAAAAGTATATTTACGGTGGCCCCTACAGACAAAGCACGTACAAACTTCAAATCACATAAAAACTCAAAACGTACAAAAGACATCAGAAGTGCTCCAGGATGCTAGGGGGCAGTGTTGAGCTTTTGTTATCTTGTGGCTACACAAGCCAGCAAGTACCAACGACCGGATTTGGTGTGTGGTAGTAACAGGTAAATGAACTTTTTTTTAAATTATTTGAATATATATGAGTGCCTGTGTATAAATACACAAACAATACACACACGCTTTCAACTGTGTAATTTTGTTAGGATGCCTGGGTCGTTGACCCAGGGTTGTTGAGTTTATTATTTATTATTTCCAGTCTTTGGTTTCTTTGAGCTCTGTCTTATGGTTTATGTCTCTGTCTTCTCTAGTTGCTCTGTCTCCCCTGTCAGCTGTATCCCCTTGTCTAGTTGGCGTCTCTGTGTATCCTTAGTTGCTATATCCCCGTGTCCAGTCAGTGTCTGTGTCTGCCATGGGGCCCGTTCTTCGTACCTCGCTTACTACATCCAAGACCAAATCATCGCGCTAACCGTGAGCTCGCTATTCCGGTTCTCCGAACACACCTGCTGTTGATGATTAGTACAGCTGGATGAAGTAATGTGAGATCACTGGGTGGCTTAACAGGGGCTACGCATCGA
>NW_024582589.1:477709-491275 GCF_018398535.1 Haplochromis burtoni | reverse complement strand
GGTGCCATTTGCAATTAAGAGGGGGAGAGAGAGGAGCAGAGAGGGAGAGAGAGAGGAGCAGAGAGGGAGAGAGGGAGGAACAGAGAGGGAGAGAGAGAGGAGCAGAGAGGGAGAGAGGGAGGAACAGAGAGGGAGAGAGAGAGGAGCAGAGAGGGAGAGAGAGGAGCAGAGAGGGAGAGAGAGAGGAGCAGAGAGGAACAGAGAGGGAGAGAGAGAGGAGCAGAGAGGGAGAGAGGGAGAGAGAGAGGAGCAGAGAGGGAGAGAGAGGAGCAGAGAGGGAGAGAGAGAGGAGCAGAGAGGGAGAGAGAGGAACAGAGAGAGAGGAACAGAGAGGGAGGAACAGAGAGGGAGAGAGAGGAACAGAGAGGGGGAGAGAGGAGCAGAGAGGGAGAGAGAGGAGCAGAGAGGGAGAGAGAGGAACAGAGAGGGAGGAACAGAGAGGGAGAGAGAGGAACAGAGAGGGAGAGAGAGGAACAGAGAGGGAGAGAGAGAGGAGCAGAGAGGGAGAGAGAGGAGCAGAGAGGGAGAGAGAGAGGAACAGAGAGGGAGAGAGAGGAGCAGAGAGGAGCAGAGAGGGAGAGAGAGGAGCAGAGAGGGAGAGAGAAGAACAGAGAGGGAGAGAGAGAGGAGCAGAGAGGGAGAGAGAGGAGCAGAGAGGGAGAGAGAGAGGAACAGAGAGGGAGAGAGAGGAGCAGAGAGGGAGAGAGAGGAGCAGAGAGGGAGAGAGAGAGGAACAGAGAGGGAGAGAGAGAGGAGCAGAGAGGGAGAGAGAGGAGCAGAGAGGGAGAGAGAGGAGCAGAGAGGGAGAGAGAGGAACAGAGAGGGAGAGAGAGGAACAGAGAGGGAGAGAGAGGAGCAGAGAGGGAGAGAGAGGAGCAGAGAGAGAGGAACAGAGAGGGAGAGAGAGGAGCAGAGAGGAGAGAGAGGAACAGAGAGGGAGAGAGGAACAGAGAGGGAGAGAGAGAGGAACAGAGAGGGAGAGAGAGGAGCAGAGAGGGAGAGAGAGAGGAACAGAGAGGGAGAGAGAGGAGCAGAGAGGGAGAGAGAGGAACAGAGACAGAGGAACAGAGAGGGAGAGAGAGGAGCAGAGAGGGAGAGAGAGAGTCTCTCTCTCTACCTCTCTCTCCTCTCTGTTCCTCTCTCTCTCTCTCTGTTCCTCTCTCTCCGCTCACTGATATACCACACCCTCTCCTCTCCCTCATCTGCTTCCTCATTACTCAATCTCCCCTGCATCAGATGCCCTCTCTCCACTCGCCGTTCTCGTTCCTCCCCTGCATGATTTCGCCTTGCATCCTTCTTCTTTCGTCTCAGCCCTTCTCCGCCTCAATCTCCTCATGAATCCTCATGCTCTCATATTCCTCGCCCGTGCATCTCCTCTCAATCTAACATCGACGCTGGCCGTCCTCCTTGTCTACTGCCTCCTCTTCCCGTGCATTAAGTTCCTCTGGCTCTATATCCGTCTTCTCCCGCGTAACCCTCTCTGCCTACAACATCCCTCTCCCTCCTTATGTGCCTTCCAGCTACTCTGCTTCATCGCCCTCTCTCTTCTATTCCTACCCTCCTGCATATTCCTCCTCATCTCGCTCTCCTGCTCACTCCCTCACCTCGCTGGTTCCTCCCTTCTCTGGTCGCTTCTCTCACAATAGCCGATGCTTCTACATATACACACATACACTGTGCTCCTACTGACTCCTCCCTCTGTATCTCTCCTCCGACTCGTTCCATCTCTCCTATTATTTGCCTACTCGTCTCATCGCTCCCTCTCTCTCAATCTCCTCCTCCGTTTGAACGTGTATTACTGCCTTCCTCCTCTGCATGCCTCATCTGCTTGCTCCCTACTCTTCACCCCTCATCTATATACACTCCCTTCGCGTACTGACATCCTCTCTCTCTCGCGTCCTCTCCCTTCTCTTGGTTCCTCGCGATTACTACTCCGTGATACCTCCCTACGTCTGCTCCTCTCTCGTACTCCCTCTCTGACATCCTCTCTGCTCTGCTCATCTGTTCCTGACCCTTCATCTCGCTGTCCCTCGCTCTCGTTTCCCTGGTCTCGACTCACATGTGTACGTCCCCCGTCTCGTTGTCTCTCTCTCTATTAGCACTCCGCTCTCGTGTTCACTCCAACCCTCTAACCCCCCTAGCAGGTTTACTACAACTAACCCTGACTGTCTCCGCCCCTTTGTCGGAAACCTGACAGTAGGAAGTGTCAGACATGGCGTGTCCCTTCCGTGAAGAGCCAGTAGATCGTGAAGCCCAAATTCTCCGCAGAGCTCTCCGCCGGGAGAGAGTGATCAGAGCGCGTTTGGACATTTTATCATTTCCTGATGAGTTTCTGTGTGAACGTTACCGTTTCTCAGCACAATCTATAAGTTATTTGAATAACATCCTCAGGCCATATATTACGCATGTGACACATCGCGGACATGCTCTCAGTTCATTACATATTATTTGTATTGCACTTCGGTTTTTTGCAAACGGGAGCTTTCTGTATAATATTGGTGACGCTGAGCACGTTTCCAAGGCTACCGTCTGTCGGGCAGTCAGGAATGTTACAGTTGCACTGAAACGTCTCCTGTACTCGTTTGTGGTGTTCCCCCCAGCCCATTGTTCATTCAGTGGTGCTAGTTTCCTTCGCTGTGCAAATGTACTGTTTATAAGGTTGGGGCCTGTTCGGCGTGCCTCATACTCTTCGGCTACCCTACTCTGCATATCCTCTCTCCCCTCTACTTGTTTATCTCCCTCTACTGCTCCTACTGACTCTGGCGGTGCGCCGTACTCGTGCCCCTCACTACTGTTCCATCACTCTCTGTACATCTGCTACCCTCCTTTCTAGCTCTGTTAGCCTTCCCCCATCTAGATACACCACTCTCTAGTTCCTCGACTCTCCTCTTATTAACCTCTCCATGCTGTTCCGCGTACCTCTCTCTGCTCTGTGTCCACTCTCCTTGCTACATGCTACTCCTCTACTCTTCTTCCACTCTCTGTTTCTCTACCACTCTCTGTGCTCCTCTCTCTCCCCTCCTCCCCTTCCTCTCTAGGTGGTCCTCTCTCTCTCTCTCTTGTTCCTCTCCTCTCCCTCTCTCTCCTCTCTCTGTTCCTCTCTCTCCCTCTCTGTCTCTCTCTCTCACTCTCTGCTCCTCTCTCTCTCTCTCTGTTCCTCACTCTCCCTCTCTGTTCCTCTCTCTCTCCCTCTGTTCCTCTGTCTCTCTCTCTGTTCCTCTCTCTAGCGGACTCTTCATCTCCCTCTCTAGCTGCGCTCTCTCTTCTTCCTCTCTCTTGATGTGCCTCCTCTCTACTCCCCCTTCTCTATGTTCCGTGCTCATCACTCCCTCTCTGTTCCATCCATCTTCTAGTTCCCTGTGGTCTCAGTCCTCTCTCTAACTTCTGTCCATACATCTCATTCCCATCTTTGTTTCCTCCCTCTTCCTCTCTCCCTCTCTGTTCCTCCCTCTGTTCCTCTCTCTCTCTCTCCTCTCGTTCCTCTCTCTCTCTCTCTCTCTCTACCCTCTCTCTCTCTGTCCTCTCTCTCTGTTCCTCTCTCTCCCTCTCTGTTCCTCTCTCTCTCCCTCTCTGTTCTCTCTCTCCCTCTCTGTTCCTCTCTCTCTCCCTCTCTGTTCCTCTCTCTCCCTCTCTGTTCCTCCCTCTCTCTCTCCCTCTCTGTTCCTCTCTCTCTCTCCTCTCTGTTCCTCCCTCTCTGTCCTCTCTCTCTCCCTCTCTGTTCCTCTCTCTCTCCCTCTCTCCTCTCTCTCTCTCCCTCTCTGTTCCTCTCTCTCCCTCTCTGTTCCTCTCTCTCCCTCTCTGTTCCTCTCTCTCTCTCTCTCTCTGTTCCTCTCTCCCCCTCTCTGTTCCTCTCTCCCTCTCTCTGTTCCTCTCTCTCTCTCCTCTCTCTCCCTCTCTGTTCCTCTCTCTCTCCCTCTCTGTTCCTCTCTCTCTCTCTCTCTGTTCCTCTCTCTCCCTCTCTGTTCCTCTCTCTCTCTCTCTGTTCCTCTCTCTCTCTCTGTTCCTCTCTCTCTCCCTCTCTGTTCCTCTCTCTCCCTCTCTGTTCCTCTCTCCCTCTCTGTTCCTCTCTCTCTTCTGATCTCTCTCTCTCCTGTCTCCCTATGGCCATGCACTCGGCCTCTTCTCACCTGTGGTCCTTCTTCTTCTCTCGGCCTCCTCGTGCTCCTCCTTGTACTCCGGCGTCGTACTGCTCCTCTCTCTAGCGTCTCCCTCTCCTTCCCCTCACTCTCTCCTCTCTCTCTCCAACCCTTCTCTCGTCTTCCTCTTCATGCTCCCTCTCTCTCTCTCTCTCTAACATCTCTCCCTCTCTTGCTCTCTGTTCCTCTCTCTCTCCCTCTCTGTTCCTCTCTCTCCCTCTCTGCTCCTCTCTCTCCCTCTCTGTTCCTCTCTCTCCCTCTCTGCTCCTCTCTCTCCCTCTCTGCTCCTCTCTCTCCCCCTCTTAATTGCAAATGGCACCAAATTGTATTCAAACTTGAGCCACACTTATGGAGCTCCACAGTTCTTTTCCTGGTGTTTTGGTTGACATCTCTTGATTTTCCCATGTCACAGAAACAGGCTCTGTGTTTTGCCTTATATGCATCCACAGGTGTGCCACCAATTTACTCACATGGACTCTACTAACCTATCAGAAGCTTCTTCAGCTCAGAATGGAATCGTCTGGAGTTTTCTTATTAATTAACAATAAACTTAGTGATGAAAGTGATAAAAATAGAAGCTCTGTCTCTTTATTCTGGCATTTAACTAATTCAAAAGATATTTCAATATTTATTCATCCAAAACAAAACAAGTTTACTCTAAATTGATGTTGTACAGTAAAAAATGTTCTTGTGTTTTCCATAAAGTGTATGTAAATATCTGGTTTAAACTGTGAATATACTGCTGTGTATTGAAATTCCTCTTGTTTTGCATAGAAATATACTGAACAACATACAAAGCATAATATATAAAATAACATCTACCAGAGTTTTTTCTTTGAAAGAAGCTCCTTATGTCCATTCTTGTATATCAGTGCATTACTGAAACCGATTTATTTAGCCGTGGAGGGTAACAACTGAAAATATGAAATAAACACACATGTAAGCTAAGACTCTCTAAAGAAACAGCATTGTTGTTGTTCGGCTTTTCATTTCGCCATTTGTTGATTCACTTGAAGAGCAAGTAACGTAATATGGGTCAAGTGATCAGTTTGATATCAATCTTTCGTGATGCACCGTCATATTTACATTATTTGTACAGTACGAATGATTTGCTTTGGTACCTGGTCGAACTTCAGTTCTCCTCTGTCTGCCTGGCTCTGTTTCTCTAACAGCGCACTCACAGGCAGCAGCTGCCCCGCCCCCTCGCTCAGTTGCTTAGTGCCTGAGCTCGGATCATACCAATATCAGGGGGGATTCACGCACAGTCGTAAATTCCCACAGTGTGCACTATGTGCTTCGAATATTGTGTGTACTTTTTGTTTTATACAGTTGTCAGCCAGGCATCTAACTATGAAAAAATTACACTCCAAAAGACCCCGGGCTTCTGACAAAACAACCCGGGCTTAAGCCCAGTAAGCCACCCCCACGCTCCGCCCCTGGTTAAGACATCACTGAACGTGCTCCTGTTCGAGTCCACTAGTGGCAAGATCTTTCCAAGCATGTACGAGCAGGAAAAGATTTAAGTTGTGGCTGAACTGTCCCAGGCATCTTTGTTTGACAAGTTATGTTAGCATCCAGGGCCCTATTTCAGGAAGCCGGTTTAGAAAACTCAGAGTGAAAAACGACTCAGGGTTGAGTAACCCCGAACTGTCCAACTCGGAATATTCGGTTTCAGAAAGGCTGATAACAAGTAGTTCAGTCAACGCGGAGTTGCTTTAACCCCAAGTTAAGCGCGCGCACGAGGATACATAAAGCCCTGATTAGTGGAGCACAGATTAAGCGAGTCACCATGGAGACGGAGGGAAAGAAGGCGCGGTCAATGTATTTTACAGCGCTTGAGGCCGAAATTCTGATGGCAGCATATGCCGATAACATGCAAATTCCGCGGAAAAAAGTAAAGTTAGCCTAGCTGCAAAAGAAAGGGAGCATGCATGGCAAAACATAGCCGACAGAGTCAATGCGTGAGTGTTAATTTAAACATTGATCTAGGGATTTCCACCCATTTAACACGTTATTTTATTATATTTTATTTTTATTTTATACATTTTATTTTGTGATGTGATTTGAGCGCAGGTGCAACCCAACAGGCCCCAAACGTTCCTGGCAGCAAGTAAAAATGAAATATAAAAATATAGTCCAAACAGGTGAGGTGTAATTGTATTATGAGCCATAGTGCTTGGTCTGTTTGTCCCATGTAAATCAATTGCAGTTAGAGGCTACATTAATTTCCCCTCTGTAAGCACTTATTGAAATTATCTGAGCACATTACAAGTACATATTTGCTTACTCTGTATGCTCAAATGTTACACCTCAACCTGTTTTGGACTATATTAATTTCATTACTGCTGCCAAACGTGCCTGATTGGAACCTGGCTCAATCAAATACTGAGGTGTAATTGTATTATGAGCCATAGTGCTTGGTCTGTTATGTAAATCAATTGCAGTTAGAGGCTACATTAATTTTCTTTCTGTAAGCACTTATTGAAATTATCTGAGCACATTACAAGTACATATTTGCTTACTCTGTATGCTCAAATGTGACCCGTTATAGCCAACAGAAAAAAAGCGGAGGCCCGAAAAACAGGTGGGGGTCCTCCACCACCACCACTCACAGAGGCTGAGCAGTTGGCCCTCAGCCAAAACAGTGGGCGCCCTGTGGCCGAAGGCATCTCTGCGGGGACATCCTCTGAGTCAATAACCCCGCAAGACACAAGTGCCTACATAGGGGGTAAATTCAAAATAATACATGATGTGCATACATCCTTTCTTCACAGTCACCTTTGCAGTGCTACTCATTCATTTGATAAACTCTTTACCATAATGGATTATTTTGTAGTGAAGTCATTTTCCTACTGATTTTGCCTTCCCTCAGTCTTGGTTGTCTTTGAGAGCATAATGACAATGAAGTGTAAGGTGATTGGTATGTTTGTTAATTGCCATTTGGTCCCTTGTAAGTTATAAGTGACCTGTATAAACCTCATATTCTATCAGTTGATGGTGGTGGTGTACTGCATCTGGTGCAGCCTCCTGTTGAGCCAGACCAACATGCAGTTGTGAGTAATACTCCACAGATTATATGAGTTTACAGTAGAACAGCAATGTTGTTTATTTCTTTACTACAGGAAAATAATGAAGAAACATTGACAGCTGTTACAGAGGAGGAAGCAACAGAGACACTTTATGAGGTTTACATCTTTTAATACTTTGTGTACAGGAAACACAGGCGACCAATAAAGCCAGTTGAACATAAAATCTGTTTATTCTTCTTTCAACATGTTGAGGTGATGGGTCAAAAGAAATGATTGTGACATATGGTGTCTCTGACTGCACTTCCATCTTGTATGTCCGTGGGAGGGTCAGGATGTTCATGGTTTGGATCACTGCTGATGTTTGGTTCAGAAGGACAGTGTTCTCCTCTAATTGTGGCAATGTTGTGAAGAATCACACATGCCACAATAATGTCACATGCCCTTTCTGGGGTGACCCTGAGTCCTTGCAGGCACTGGAACCGGGCCTTAAGCATTCCGATAGTCATTTCAATTCTGGCTCTTGTCCTGCAATTAGCCAGATTATTTCGCTGCTGTGGGCCCGGTTCAGGGTCAGGGTAAGGGGTAAGCAAATAGGGTAAACATGGATACCCCCTATCACCAAGCAAGTAGCCAGTGAACTCTCCTAAGACAGAAGGATACACTTCAGTTCAAATGTCCCTGAAGCAATTGGTCTTTATATATTTTAAAGTATTCTCAACTCACCATGTCCAAATTTTGTGCTCAGTGTACATTCACGGAATATTTGTGAGTCATGGACAGAGCCTGGCCACTTGGCTTCCACATTTGTGATAATGTTGGCAGCATCACATATGATCTTCACAGTGCAGAGAACACAAATTAGCATCCATTACTATAATGAAATAATTTGTTAGTTTGAAATGCTACAGGGAACTATGTACCTGTACATTAATGCTGTGGAAAGACTTCCTGTTCACATAGTCTCCTTCATTTACTGAAGGAGCAATGATTGGAATGTGAGTGCCATCTGTACAGCCAATCACGCCTGGGAACCCTGAAAATAAATGTAAAATTTAAGTAGTAGTTCAAGTATCACCACATCATGAATTGAGTTTTGTTCATCCTGCTACCTGCAATTTTGTGGCATCCCTCTTTGATAAATCTTGTGGGTCTGTGACCGGGGAACACCACAAACGAGTACAGGAGACGTTTCAGTGCAACTGTAACATTCCTGACTGCCCGACAGACGGTAGCCTTGGAAACGTGCTCAGCGTCACCAATATTATACAGAAAGCTCCCGTTTGCAAAAAACCGAAGTGCGATACAAATAATATGTAATGAACTGAGAGCATGTCCGCGATGTGTCACATGCGTAATATATGGCCTGAGGATGTTAGTCAAATAACTTATAGATTGTGCTGAGAAACGGTAACGTTCACACAGAAACTCATCAGGAAATGATAAAATGTCCAAACGCGATCTGATCACTCTCTCCCGGCGGAGAGCTCTGCGGAGAATTTGGGCTTCACGATCTACCGGCTCTTCACGGAAGGGACACGCCATGTCTGACACTTCCTACTGTCAGGTTTCCGACAAAGGGGCGGGGTCAGTCAGGGTTAGTTGTGGTAAACCTGCTAGGGGGCAGGTTAGCTTCACGGCGTGTGTCGTCATAGTGACTCACTCAGGCTGCAGCTGAACTCGCTTTGTGAAACCGAAAAACCAGCGTTTTCGTTAACTCAGGGTATACTTACTCAGTTTTTCCACTAAACCGGCTTCCTGAAACAGGGCCCAGCTCTTTTTAGAGATCCGGCTCTTTCGGTTCGGCTCACTAAAAAGAGCGGCTCCGAACCGGCTCTTCGGGTTGTTTTGTTGCTTTAATTAATTTATTATTAACAATAATATAAAATTATGCACAAAAGGAATTACTAACGTAAAAAAAAGTGGTTTTATTTATATATGTTTATATATAAATATATGCGGTGGCCCCTAGAGACAAAGCACGTACAAACTCCAAAACACATTTCTAGCATGAACTGAACTTCCAAAGCAGAGCTACTAGATCACTTAAATTTGTTATTAGTGGCTGTGTGCAGACAGGAATAGGACCCAAGGTGCAGACTCCGGAGACAGTCGTGAACTCAAAACAGCTTTAATGTAAAACTCAAAATATAACATAACTGATAAAAATCAAAATACTTAAACCGGAGGACTGACAGAACACACAGCTAGGTAAACGGTAGATTGCAACACAGACACAAGAAACACAGGGCTCAAATACACAGAGGGAGCAATCAGGGAATGGGTAACAGGAGGGAAACACAGCTGGGGCAAATCAGGCCTAACGAGACAAGGGGAAGCAAAACCAGACACATTAACATCAGACATGGACTTTCAAAGTAAAACAGGAAACCCATAACACAGACTGAACAAAAGACACAGACTCACATGCAGGCACTACAACAGAGGGAACAGAGACGTGGGACCAGGGGTCCGTTCTTCGTACCTCGCTAAGTAAGTTAGCTGGATTTGATTGTTGACGATTTCGCGTGATCTTGGATCGTTCGGTTCCCCGAAGCTCATCCGGGACTTGCTGTCATAGCAACAGAGCCGTAAGCGTAAACCTGCTCGGGAGCAGGTTTACTTTATGTAAACAGGATTAGATCGCGGCCACGCAGGTATGTCCGCTTCATTTATACGAAAGCAACAGCGATATTCCACCACTGTTTCACCATAAATAAATAACATCAATGTAACTAAAGATAATGCAGCACTTGATCCTTTTATTGATGTCACACAGATACATACAGGTCATTTCCTAAAAAAGGGAAATGTACTATTAACATTCTATTACATGTATGTGATTATTACAGATGTAATTCATATTTCAGAGTAGCAATTGCAAATTACTTCGTGTAATCAAGATGAGAGACCACGGCTATAAAAGCGAAGGTGGATTTGGGAAGCCTGTCGCAGCCATGTCCTGTCCGTATACGCGAGCCACCCATTGCGGAAGGTGCAAGATTGATAAGGAGAGTTTTCAGAATTCAGCGTATATTGCGGGACAGACAGGATCCTTTAGCTCAGCGCGACAGTGTGCTCATAGAGAGATATCGATTTTCCCGTGAGGGTATTATTTACTTAACCAACTTGTTGTCTTTTTTTGCTCTGCCCTTTTCTTGGTTGCTGTTATGAAACAAACAGATTATTTCAGGGTCTCTTTCCAAGAGACTAAAAGCAATATAAGTGATAAATATTACCATTCTGTAGAATATTCTTATATTTCACTTTTACTTGTTCCCATGTTCTAGTGGGTCCTGTTGTGGCTCTAATGTGAAAGAGGATATAATGTAATATAATATAATATAAATATAATATAATATAATATAATATAATATAATATAATATAATATAATATAATGTAATATAATATTGGATAATATAGTGTGATATGAAATTACTTACGAGTTTAATTTGTCAGCAACTTTCTGCCAGCCCTCTCTCCTTGCTTTTGCAGCCTTTGCAGTGTTCCCTTGCGTTTTAATTAAACTCTGAAACTCCTGAAATCCCTCAATCAAGAGTTCTTGCTCTGCTGCCGAAAAATACCGAGCGCGCTCCTTCGACATTTTCGCCGACCAATCAAAGGGTTGCCGATCAATGTTTCTACTATCGATGCGTAGCCCCTGTTAAGCCACCCAGTGATCTCACATTACTTCATCCAGCTGTACTAATCGTCAACAGCAGGTGTGTTCGGAGAACCGGAATAGCGAGCTCACGGTTAGCGCGATGATTTGGTCTTGGATGTAGTAAGCGAGGTACGAAGAACGGGCCCCATGGCAGACACAGACACTGACTGGACACGGGGATATAGCAACTAAGGATACACAGAGACGCCAACTAGACAAGGGGATACAGCTGAGAGGGGAGACAGAGCAACTAGAGAAGACAGAGACATAAACCATAAGACAGAGCTCAAAGAAACCAAAGACTGGAAATAATAAATAATAAACTCAACAACCCTGGGTCAACGACCCAGGCATCCTAACAAAATTACACAGTTGAAAGCGTGTGTGTATTGTTTGTGTATTTATACACAGGCACTCATATATATTCAAATAATTTAAAAAAAAGTTCATTTACCTGTTACTATCACACACCAAATCCGGTCGTTGGTACTTGCTGGCTTGTGTAGCCACAAGATAACAAAAGCTCAACACTGCCCCAGCATCCTGGAGCACTTCTGTTGTCTTTTGTACGTGTTTTGAGTTTTTATGTGCTTCTGAGTTTGTACGTGCTTTGTCTGTAGGGGCCACCGTAAATATACTTTTATTTATTCACTCCACATAAAATGTAATAAATAAATCATATAATACAAAAACCAACTATTCACATTTCAACTTTTAACTATTTAAATTTTCAGCTTTTTCCTTTTAAAAATTTAAAGTGAAACAACACAAAACACTGCAAACCACAACACAATTAAATATAAATTAAAATATGAAAACAAAAAGAAGATGCACATTCTCTGTCATATGGGCCTGCATGAATAAACTTTCTGAATCCTTTATCATCCGCAACTGAAAATAGTTGTGGATGATTACTATACCTTTCTAATGTGATGTTGTTGTCCCTGGCTCTCTCTCTCTCTCTCCCTCCTGCTCTGTTCCTGTGCTACTGAGTGTAACTACCGCCCCTCCCCCCTCTGCCCAGCGCAAAGCACAAGGCTCGCTGTGGAGTGAAGCGGGAAAAGTGTGAGAGAGAGAAAAAAACTCACGTGACGGCTCGCGATAAGGAGCCGGCTCGTGTCGTTCACGTCAAAGACCCGGCTCTAAGAGCCATTTCGTTCGCGAACGACCCATCACTATTGCCCGACTACTACAAATGGGCAAGCTACGTGACCGTGACTGTTCATTGTAGCAGAGTGCGATATACAATGAGCGGTGTGTATTATTGTAGGGTCTGCCTTACATTATAAAGCGCCTTGAGGCGACTGTTGTTGTGATTTGGCGCTGTGTAAATAAAATTGAATTGAATTGAGTGGTAGATACAAAGACTGTACTGCCCTATATTGTACCATAATTTTTTTTTTAATAATTGAGTCTTGAGTTGAATGTTTTTAACAGGCAAAAAATACTTCAATAAGTAAATGTTAAATTTTTTCTTTTTTCTTTTTTTGCTGAAAATTGGTCCGAACTGTGAGATTTTTGATCCGTTGCGCCACTAATTGCCACCAACTGCAAAATATTTTCATGATCATAAAATTCCTCAATTAAAACATTTGGTATGTTTTGTGTTACAATGCAGATTAATTAGATTTGTATTCTTTTTGGACCCGCTGCGTCGGGTCCATCTTCTTAGTGCTGCTTCCCCAGCAAATGATAGCGTAGAAGAGCTTCACACATGACTGTTGAAACATCAGCAGGAGTTTATTGCAGATTTATTCCTATAGAGTGTGTCTGTGTTCTTGGGGTTTAACACTCATGCTCGAGGAGACCTATAACAGCAACCAGCCAAACTGTCCAACAATGTCTGAAAAGACTTAAAAGGTAATATGTGCAGCAGCAGGGATTAAAGTAATAGATGACAATTAATTAATTAATTCTAGATTAATAGAATAATAGATTATTCATGGCTGGGGAACAAAGGACCAATGGTGTGACAGGATCTCATGAGGAGCCAAGAGGTATCATAATATCAGACGAAGCACATTTGTCATGATTAATGAATAAAGTTGCATACTGAAACGTGCTGCATTCCTCTCATTTCATGTAAACTTTGTCTTGTAGCTTTTTGGTTGCTCCTCCTATGCGTCTTGTTTTATTTTAAATCCCCCCTCCCTTAGGCATCCCCTGGAACCCATCGTTTCATGCCACAGTGATACCAGCTGTGTGTGATTCTCTCAGGCTAAGTCTGCCAGAATGTTGAAACACGGGAGGTGTGCATATAGAGCTCAGAATGTCTGCCTTAGAGGGTTCCTAGCAGGTGATGAGCCAGACGTGCTGTTTACCAAACAGTGCTTATTGTTCTATCATAGCAGGTCACCTTCGACTGGGTCGTCCTTCCAGCAGAGCTGAACATTCGCTAACAGAGGTAACATTTCTTGCTACGTGCTTTCAAATTAGAAATGCATTAGACACGAGTGGCATGTGTGTGTGTCTGTGTGTGCGTGTAATGCTAATTTTATACGTCTGCTAATGCAGCCGCACTCATTCAGAACCATGCCATTAAAAAAAGTCTGCCCTTGTAAGATGTAAGCCAAGTTCTTCACACGAAGGACATTCAAAGCATTTTGAATCCACCTGAGCACACTGATGATACATCTAAAAATCTGAGTCCATGTCCTTTTTTAATTGATAATTACACCTTAAACCAGCCACTTTATTAGCTTACACTTTAGTTTACACTATCAGAAATGATCTCCTCTC
>NW_024582589.1:476394-477684 GCF_018398535.1 Haplochromis burtoni | reverse complement strand
GAGGAGCAGAGAGAGAGGAATAGAGAGAGAGGGAGGGGGAGAGAGGTAGAGAGAGAGGAGCAGAGAGGGAGGAGCAGAGAGGGAGGAATAGAGAGAGAGGGAGGGGGAGAGAGGTAGAGAGAGAGGAGCAGAGAGGGAGGAATAGAGAGAGGGAGAGAGAGAGGAACAGAGAGGGAGGAACAGAGAAGGGGAGAGAGGGAGGAATAGAGAGAGGGAGAGAGGGAGAGAGAGAGGAGCAGAAATGGGGGAGGAACAGAGAGGGAGAAAGAAGGAGGAACAGAGAAGGAGAGAGAGGAGCAGAGAGGGAGAGAGAGAGGGAGGAACAGTGAGGGAGAGAGAGGAACAGAGAGGGAGAGAGAGGGAGGAACAGAGAGGGAGAGAGAGGAGCAGAAATGGGGGAGGAACAGAGAGGGAGGAGCAGAGAGGGGGAGAGAGAGGAGCAGAAATGGGGGAGGAACAGAGAGGGAGGAGCAGAGAGGGGGAGAGAGAGGAGCAGAGAGGGAGGAACAGAGAGGGAGGAGCAGAGAGGGAGTAGCAGAGAGGGAGGAGCAGAGAGGGAGGAACAGAGAGGGAGGAACAGAGAGGGAGGAGCAGAGAGGGAGTAGCAGAGAGGGAGATAGTGAATTGGCGTCTACCCCTCTGTCTTGATGCAGCCTGACTTTGTTCTTTCTTGCTGCTTACTTAAAAACTAGTCTAAGGTGTGCTGCACATGTGATCTATATGTTTCCTTATATGAAGTCACTCTTTTTTGAACAAAACTCAAAACAGAGCCTGTTAATCTTTCACTCATTCTCGTTTTCATTACCCTTCATTAGAGTCATGGGAACAAATTATAACATTAAATTGATGGTACAATTTTACAGTGACGCTGTGGCATATGGTGACAAGCAGAGGCGATGCTCATGTCTTCACCTTCCTCGCTGTAGAACTGTGAACTATTATTACTTTTACAGTTATTATAAAAGGCTTTACCTCACAATAATGAGTGATGGAGGAATTTTATTAAAAATTCCAATAAACACTCACTACACGTAAAAGTGTTTAATTGGCAGATTGCATGGAAAGTGTTAAAGGTTAAAGGAATTCCATCCATCCATCCATTCGCTTCCGCTGATCCTTTTCAGGGTCGCGGGGGGTGCTGGAGCCTATCCCAGCTGTCATAGGGTGAAAGGCGGGGTACACCCTGGACAGGTCGCCAGTCTGTCGCAGGGCTAACACACAGGGACAGACAACCATTCACACTTGCATTCACTTGCACATTCACACCTAGTGACAATTTAGATTAATCAA
>NW_024582589.1:475037-476374 GCF_018398535.1 Haplochromis burtoni | reverse complement strand
CAGCTGTATTTCATTTTCTTTGCACTCACAGGAAAAAACTTTGTCTAATCCCAAGAATCCACCTGTCAGTGTTACAATGATGGAATTAAACCATTTTAAATGGGAGAGCTGCTGGCTTCAATAAGACAGTTGATTTTTTTTTTTACAGCAGAACACTTGGGGCTGCTGCAGAGAGGAAGGAAGAGGAGGAGGTACAAGCTGCAGCTCTCAGCCACAGACTTGCATGCTGTGTTTGGCACTAACTAGCTGAAGAGAGCCATTGCTATAAATCTCTGATGGGGTTAACTTTTTTATTGTTGCTCAAACTTTAGAGCTCAACCCTGCACTTGTGGGGTGCAAAGAGACTGCATGCCAAATAAGAACACCAATTTTCCAAAGCCAAAGCCAACAAAGAGCCGCAGATTAGACAAACAGAGACGAGCAGGCAGTGGAACTTTAACCTGGTGGTGCGCTCAGCGGGAGCGGGACGTCCCCTGCTGGCTTCCTCTGTTGACTTATAATAGAAAGACAATGGAAAAAGCAATCAAAGATTTCCACCCACTTATTACATATATGTATATTTTTTAAATGTGCATTACGTATTTCAGTACTTTGACGAGCTTTCCAACTCACAGCCCACGCTGCTAATTTGAAATGTCGGGACATTTTATTTTCATCCCCTTGCACAAAGCTGTGAGCTCGTCACTGGAGGAACAAGGGAAGGTTAATGGCTGCACATGTACACACAGTGTGTGGTGTGTGTGTTCAACCCGTCTATGAAGATGCATATTTTAAATATCAACTCAACACATGAGATGGAAGCATAACCACATTATTAACCTTTCCACAGAGCAGACGTCTTCCTCCCCACACCTGCGGGTAGTGCTTGCTCATAGGGATCAACAACAAAGCATGTTGAAGCGACTCTTGCTGTAAACTGGCACCGTGTGAATTTATGTGGCTGAACTGAATCCACATTACTGAAACATTTATGTAAATTCTGAAAAACTGAATGTTTTAACATTAAGTGTTAATTCTTCACGAGGCAACTTTGTTACAACTTTGACATGCCCTGTATGTTAGTACATGTACTAACATACAGGGCATGTCAAAGTTGTAACAACTGTATGTTAGTACATGTACTAACATACAGGGAAACTACTCACCAAATGGATTTCACTGTTGTGGATATAACGTCTTAACTGGTTCATTGTTAATTATAAATGGACTTATCCTTTACTTGTATTTATTAGAAATATTACAGGGAGTGCAGAATTATTAGGCAAGTTGTATTTTTGAGGAATAATTTTATTATTGAACAACAACCATGTTCTCAATGAACCCAAAAAACTCATTAA
>NW_024582589.1:470223-475012 GCF_018398535.1 Haplochromis burtoni | reverse complement strand
TATCAAAGCTGAATGTTTTTGGAAGTAGTTTTTAGTTTGTTTTTAGTTTTAGCTATTTTAGGGGATATCTGTGTGTGCAGGTGACTATTACTGTGCATAATTATTAGGCAACTTAACAAAAAACAAATATATACCCATTTCAATTATTTATTTTTACCAGTGAAACCAATATAACATCTCCACATTCACAAATATACATTTCTGACATTCAAAAACAAAACAAAAACAAATCAGCGACCAATATAGCCACCTTTCTTTGCAAGGACACTCAAAAGCCTGCCATCCATGGATTCTGTCAGTGTTTTGATCTGTTCACCATCAACATTGCGTGCAGCAGCAACCACAGCCTCCCAGACACTGTTCAGAGAGGTGTACTGTTTTCCCTCCTTGTAAATCTCACATTTGATGATGGACCACAGGTTCTCAATGGGGTTCAGATCAGGTGAACAAGGAGGCCATGTCATTAGTTTTTCTTCTTTTATACCCTTTCTTGCCAGCCACGCTGTGGAGTACTTGGACGCGTGTGATGGAGCATTGTCCTGCATGAAAATTATGTTTTTCTTGAAGGATGCAGACTTCTTCCTGTACCACTGCTTGACGGCAACCTTCCGATTACAAGGCAAACTCCCAACTCTTGAGCCACGATCGCCACGATTCGATTAATATGTTGAATAAAACATCAATGAAAAACGAAGACAGTGTATGAACAACATCTTTTGTTAAACCCATCTTACCTATGAGTAAGTAAATGAACCCTCTGCAGTTTATCATTGTTAAGCTGATAGCTGTTTCTACACAGTGTGGTAGATGATAACTGACCTCAGATCAGTGAAAGCAGTATCACCGGCAGCTTCTCCATTGTGCTCATCTCTCATCAATCAAAACACTAGAGGTTTATCCACAATACGGAGATGCAGACAACCAGAAAAAGCCTCTGGCCTCACAGCTTTGCAACATCCAGCTATTAATAGTGGAACATCGACAATCACATGAAATTAACTGGTACCAATGGCTTGTAGTCACACAGAGTTAACCCTGCTTCCAGAGACAATAGCCAACTGCAGCCACAAGATGGCAGTAATTTAAAAGATGGATGCAAACAGGTGAAACGCTTTATGACAGGAAGTTGTTTGAGATGACTGGGGAGCGAGATCACTTTGACTCTGGTATGTTCATTGATGGCTATTTTTTTCATTTCAGTGGACTTCTTGCCTTGGTTGCCCTGACAGACTTTGTTATATATATATACTGCCAAACCCAAGGGCGTAGATTTGGTTTTGGCTTTGGTGGGGACGGATGATTCAACCACCGAACGTGCCCCGTTTCTTTTTTTCCCTTTTTGTCTTTGCTTCTTGATAAATAAAGGAGAAATATACTTGCCTACATATGCTATTCTACCTGCTTTTAAACCATTTAAAATTACAATTCAAGTTTTACATTTGAATTACATAATGTTAAATTACTATTAAACAAATGACTGAGTATTTTATACGTTAGTTTACTTCAGCCAGATTCCATATAAATCAGGTATCATACAAAAATAAAAATAGAGTGTGACAATAAAAGAATATGACTTTAAGGACTTAACAACATTACTTCAGTTACACCAACATCTCTGACACATTAGCACTAAGGGAACACTGCTGGTTTATGTCCATAAAACTACTCATCTACTCATCAAAGTAAAAGATCTCTCAGCAACATTATGCAACATTTTAGGCATTATTGCCCCGATCAGATCAGTGAGCTGGGATTTTTTATTCTAAACATGAACTACTGTTACAGCAACAGACATGGACTACTGGTGTCCCACACAACAACTCAATGTCCACTATGTGAAGGAGCCAAACACATGTCTTCTCCTCTTGTTAGCTGAGATAAACTGAATCTATACTGTCCAGTCTCTCCTGGTGGCCATGGCAACACGTTATTCATGGTTACATACAATTTTAGACTGATGTGGGCCAAAGCCTAAAACGATGTGCCGGGAGTTTGCTGTTCTCCCCGGTTCAGATATTTGAAGTTTACACAGCTACATTCTCGCCTGAAAATTTTTTAAAAGTTTATTTTGCAACCCAGAAAGAGTAACAAGAGGGGCACTGAAATTCGGGATTGTCCGAGAAAAAACGGGAGGGTTGGCATGTATTGCCTTGCATAGCCTGTAACGTTATTATGATGGACAGGTTTTATGAGTGAACTTGGCTTTAAGTGACTTACAGGTTTCCTTGAAAAACACTTTCTTATATCCAGGTTCTTTTTGCTGCCGTCCTCCTCGCAGCGCAGGATTGCTGCTGCTAAAACTAAACAGAGCTGAAAGGCACAGCCAATCACATTGGCCATATTTGTCACATGACATAGGACTCCAGTAGAGAACGTAATTTAACTCTTTCTGCACCGCTGGGTGAATGAGACGTTGACAGATCGCTTTTTTTTATTTCTATCGGTTTTGTTTTTCTTTACTCGCAGAGATCAAATTATTGGTGGGGACGATTCAATAATCGCTGGATATTGGTGCGGACATGTCCCTTCCGTCCATGCCAAATCTACGCCGTTGGCCAAACCCTACCCATTACCTTGTGTGTGTTATGGCATGCCTTGCATTGAAAAACCATCAATAGAATCATTTCTATTGACTTGCTCTGAAAATTCTGTTTGTCATTCTCATCATATGCAGATTTTTGCTGCACCCACCAACATATTAGCATGGTGCTGGTGTACTACTGCTGGTTTTAGTGTTGTGTTCAAATAAAAATAATATTGAATGAGTACACTGACATACTGTAGACTGATCCTGCTGGCATACGTTTTTATTGTGACAGAGAGGAAGTGCTGGACTATTCCTGTTATTTGCAAGTTTAGCGGCCTCGACAGAATTTGAACAATTCCAAAACTTTTTCTTTTGCACTCATCACATTGATGCTCTCTGAATGATAGTGCTTTCTGGATGTTTCACATATTTACTGACTGGTGAGTTTTGCAAGAATCCAACAATTTTACAGTTCTAAGGTTTAAATTTAAGATTTAATCTATTTTTTTCATACCGACCAACACAGCCAACTTTACCCTCACCCCCTCCACCTACCACCCTGTACAACTGCTCATAATGAATTTACAGCTTTCTCACTGGTATACATGCAGGCATTGAACAGAGCTCCAGGCCATTCATCTCATTGCGGCCATCCCCTGTACTAAAATGCACACACACACATTTTTCTTCTCTATTTTTCTGCTCCTCTTGCATCACCCCACCAGCCCCCTACTTCTTTCTCGCCTACTGGCTCTAATATCATTCTGTCTTCCTTTCGTTTTACTTCTTTAGCCAGCATGTCTCAATATGACCGAAGCTTTACTGAGCATGTAAATTCATGGTGGCTGTGTGTAACCACTGATGCAATATGTCATGTTTTTGATATTCATCCTCACCAGTGAAGGTCCAGAGTGGAACCGTTGATGTCACTGGTCCAGTGACTGGTGCTGCATCTTGATTTTATCGTATTTTCAGTAGCCTGGTCTAAATTCCCATTTATCCATCTTCTTAACTGCTTATCAACTCAGTGCTGAAATCTAGTCCAGCTGTCATAGGGTGGAAGGACACATCCTGGACAGGTCGCTGGACAGAGCCATTCCTGATTACATTCACAGCTAAATGAACATCTGTTGGGTTTTCTCTGCCTGTATTATTCTAGGGTCTACCTTACAATATAAAGCTCCTTGAGGCGACTGTTGTTTTGATTTGGCGCTGTGTAAATAACATTGAATTGAATGAAGGAGAATTAGTATCATGGGATATATCAAACTTGGATATTGAATATGTGCTTTTTGGCTTTACATTTGGAATGGAAATATAAGAATGTGTGTGAACATGTCCTGATTTATGAAGTTGTGAAAGATTCGAGCCACCCTTATTGACCCTGAGGCTGTGACATGCAAACGTTTTCACAATGCTCTGCCAAAGCTGTTGTACAGAACAAACCCGCACACACACATAGCTACAGAGGCACATAGGTCAGTCGTGGGAACGTTTTCCAGATTTGGTTTCTCTTATATGGAATGACCAATTCTTGCTCCATGTCAGGAATGAGTAGTAATGCATTGGGACTAATTGTTTGTTCACTTACTGCCCCAAACTGACAGAAAGGCAACAGAAACTAAAAAATAACACACAGTTCAACCAATGTAGGTGCCACAACTACAGGAAACAGGAACCTGGGGTTGTATCAGTGGTTCAGGCTGCTGCTGGTGTAATCGTCTTGGGGAAACAGTTTTGCCCCACTTTGGCCCCTTGATACCAGCAGAGCATCATTTAAACACCACAGCCTACCTGGGTGTTGTTACTGACCATATTCAGGCCTTTATGACTGCAGTGTATCGTCTGTTTCCAGCAGATTAATGCTCCAGAGTAAGTCTGGACAATTGTAACAAGCTTGAAAGTCGATACTTAGCATGACTAACTTTATTCTCTAACACAGCCTGAACTCTGTTGGGCAGGTAGTCAACTTTTCTCAAGTAGTCTTGAGCAATAGTTCTTCCTTGTATATCGGATGCCTTATTAAGGTCCTGTGTCAGGTCCTTGTTGGCTTTTTTCTTGTTTCTTACAGTCATGACTGTTAGATGCCGTTTGTCTGCTGTAGGCTTTTCCCATATGGAAAAGAAATAGTAAAAACGTATATGTGATTTACTAGAGGTGGGAATCACTATATATCCCACGATATGATATTATCACGATACTTAACGCACGATACGATATTATTGCAATTTTTAAAAATATTTTGCGATATTCAGATTCTGT
>NW_024582589.1:439487-461987 GCF_018398535.1 Haplochromis burtoni | reverse complement strand
CCTCGAGCAATCTCTTCGCTGCAAAACATTCCTTCTGAAAAACAATAACTCTCCTCTTCCTTCAAAGATAAAGCACATTCTCTCACCTTCTTGATGCTGCCCAGGCTGTTCTTGCTCACCGTCTTCAGCGTCGAGTAGTGGTTCACAGACAGCTCTGTACTTCCTGAGTAACATCCCCTGGAGCCCCACGTATCAAGTCCAACTTCATCGGCGACTTTCACGGTCTCGCCGAGGATTCTTCGCCCGTTGTTGTGGTGGTGGTAGCGGTGGTGGTAGTTGTATGGAGCGGGTCTTGCGATTTTGCTTCTGCTGATGGGTCCGCCGCAGAAGCTGGCCAGGTCCAGCTCCCCTGTTGCCAAGGTAACAACCACAGGGCTGGCTTCTGATTGGCCAGTCCCATACGAGCCATAGGGTAACTGGTAGTAAGACTGGGAGCCCATGGCTTGGGCGCCCTTATCACATTTTGAAGATTTCTCCAACTTGTTTGCGGTGGATGTGGACTCGGAGCGGAAGTAGTCCTCGAGCTGAGCCAGCTCCTCCTGCAGCAGAGAGGTCATGACCTCCAGATCCGAGGGCACCTTGACATCTTGTTCTAACGGCGAGGGCGGAAGAGATGAGCTTGGAGAAGACTCGGTCGTAGATACAAATGAAGACAAATCAACTTTTTCCGTCATCCAATCAGAGTGACCATCACCTAGAAAAATTCAAAACCAGAGGAAAGCGTAACGTAACGAGCAAAGCAATCCATTCTATTTTCAAGTGTTTGCAAAAAATGACTGAAATTAAATCTTGAAATTTAGAAAAAAAAAGGAAAAAAATGTGAAATAAGCAAAGGCTGAGAGAGTAAACGGAAAAATAAAATAGTTTAAATTAAGCAATACATCCAACTAACCGATCATCTGAAAATGATTGAACAGCATCGTCTGCATTCGATAAATATCCACTTAGCTGTACTCACTGTACGACATTAGCCCCGTGCTGCACTGCGGCTCCAACCTCGGGATGTGGAAAAATAAAAAATCGTCTTGGCCAAACTCACCAATTAAGTGCTGCCTCTCCACTGGCTCCGCCCCCGTCCGTGGCCGTGATTGGCTGGGGCTAGCCTGTCGGAGAAGGGGAGCGCTGAGCTCGCCTGTGGAAACGGGGGGAATTTTCCTGCGAAGGATCGATGCCGCCATTGTGTCTTCTGCTTCGATCGAATTGTTCAAAAGCACGAACCGTGCGCTGGCTGGATGAAAGAGTTGTGGAAACACCTGAAGACCTGCGGGAGGGAAAAATTAGAACGTTGCATTTTTTATTAGCCTCCAACGGCCCATTTCAAACTTTAAGTAATTAAAAAAAATTTATTTATTATTTTAAAAAGGTAATTACAAAATAAATGCACATTAATTTTTCATCATTTTCAGTTTAATGAATCACCCAGGTTTTCACCTCCAACTTAAAACAGACTTTATTTGAAGTCATTCCTGACTGATGTCAATTTCAATTTAAAACTCTCAGTTTAAAAAAACATTTCAAAATATTAAAATGATTACAAATCTTATTTTTTAACTTTTTCTATAAATAACATAATTTTACAGAATGTAGGCAGAAACATCTGTTGCGCACTTTCAAATGTTTCCAAATCGAATCCATTCAGCGTGTTTACACTGTAACAAGCCAAGTTTGACCAGGTCACTTTACACAGCAACGAAAACGCCCGCAAACAGCGGGAAACAACCACGGGACTCACCGCGCGGCGTAACGCTGGCTGCAAAGTGTCTAAACGTGTTTGTTAAGTAAGAAAAGACGCGTTTCTCCCAACTTTCTTTTACTCCTACGAGGCTAAAAGGCACTTGTACTCACCCCATAGTTTCTGAATGAGTGGTAAAAAGTGCGCTGCGGGAGCAAAGCACACGAAGCTTTAGGCTGACGAGGACGACAGGCACCGTTTAAAAAGCCATCATTTCCCTTTAGGAAATCAGGGAGTCTTCATGAAGCGCTATTTCAACGGACAACACTTGCAGACAGAAAGTTTTTAAATCCGCTACTTCTCCAACTCCTAATGCCCGGACCGCATCACAGCAGATGGGATTAATCCGCACTTCACCGAGTTCACCGGGCCGTTACGTCATGAAGCTGGGGGACTTTCCCGTTATCCAGAGACCGCAGTCCGTTTGTGCGCGAGCTTCACTTTATTTCACTTTAATTCATTCGTTTGTTGTTTCACATTAAATCATTTATAAATTAAAACAAAGTAAATTTTCTTACCATCTCTTGTTAGAAAACATCACGTGTCTGTTGGAGCACTAAACATTCACACCAGCACTTAAATACGTCATCAGATTCTTTCCAACACAAACTGTGCACATGTGAGGCGTTCGTGAGACGGTACAGTAGGCACTAGTTTTCAGCGCGCCGCAGCGGAAGGACACCGTGTTGCAGTTCGAAGGTGTAACTTTAGTTGCAGCCCTGTTGCATCAGATCCGCAGGGGATTCGCTGAGCGCGTTAACAATGTGGCCGCACCATTGGTTTATGAAGGGGAACTTTTCTGCTTCCATTGGCCTGCTATCACTCTTACACTGATTGCTAATCATTGCGCATTAACGGCGACGCGTCACGGCCGTAACTGGAAAGGAAGTGGCCAAGGTGTGGTGAGGAGACGAAGTCTGACCTCCAGCAAAAACTCCCACAAACATTTTTACTCTTTTTTTACGCTGCGTTCTATTCATGTCTGTTAGCTTAGTTAGTTTAAGATACTTTATCGAACTTCTGTTAAAACATCACTACATGGTGAGCAGAAGTGTTAAAGTTTGATACATAATTTGTAGTTTAAAGTAAGAAATATGAAAGATCTGTGTGAGCACTTGTGTTTTGTTTGTTACAGTTTCCACAGAGTTTATCTGCTAAATATTCCAAAGAAAAATAATAATAACTAAATAATAAACATGTAAATTGTGAATTCTGTCAGCTGCTTGAGGTTGAGTGGGAACCCCAACAGTGGAAGGACCTCACAGACAGATTTACAAACTGCACAGAGGTTTGGTGTACTCTTTAACACTAAAGAAAACATTGTGTGAGTAACCTGTTTGCTTACTCATTCCTCATATAACAACAACATCAAATAAGGTTACAAACTAATAGGATCACATTTTGTTTATTATGTTTTCTCTTTCTTGGCAAATGAATGAAACTGACAGTATGTGTTGCACAGAGGTGATGAGCGCGCTCACGGCCATAAGCACACACACAAGAACAATAATAATTATGTGGATTTCATTCCACGAGGTAAACACATCACAGCCGGTTTGAAGCGTTCACGTGTGGGTGAAACCTGAATGGTGCCTAATTAAAGAATAATACAAACTGTCTGCATTGTTTTTTTAAAGGAAACTTTTCAGCATGTTAACGCACCGTTCTCACACAGATCTGTAAAGTCAGCAAGATGCAGAAGTGAAAAGTACTCCTCTGATTTTTTATTCTGCTTAGAGTTGCCTTTGGGCTGGAGCCTCTCCCAAATGACACAGGGCGAAAGGCACAAGACATCCTGGACAGGCTGCCAGTCCATCACAGAGCTAACAACACACACACACACATTCAGTCCTAGGGCCAACTGAGAATCACCAGTTAACCTAACAAGCATGTCATTGGACTGAGCGCAGGGAGAGCAGATGCAGGGAGAACAAGTAAACTCCACACAGGAAGGTCGCAGACAGCTGGCAAACATTATTCATTAGATTTTGTTTTTCTTTTAGTGAAAAAAGAAATGATTTTGGAGTCTTTGTAAATTAGAGAGAGTACGTTATAATGATAATATGTGTTTGGCTTCCTGCACATCGTTACGGAGCATCAGTTGTTGCTGCTGTTTTGCAGTAAAGCTTTCAGGGAGCTTGTTTAAAGACTCAAATATCTGGAAGTAATTCATTCAGTGTAATTAAGTAGTGTTGGCTCTGTTCTACTTACTTCAATATTTTGGGTTTAAAAGACATTTTCTTCCTTTTTGAGTTCATTAAACTTACTATTATTGACCGACTTAACTAAGACTAACTTGTTTAACAAACACAAAGGTTGACGTTCACTTTGTTCTGTGGTTTGTCTCACGTCATGTCAGCGAGTGTGACGCCGGTTGGCTGAGAAGCATTGGTGAAAGTCCTTCATAGCAAAGCAAGACAGTAACCATTGTGTTTTTCATGTTGTGCTATAGTAACACATTATATTCACTGTGAAGTTACTGAGGTTGTGTTTCTTTTACCATCATGTAGCAAATATGGGACGCAGTGAGGTGAGCCTGCAGCTCAAACAAGAATCATGCAAGTCCCGCAAATGTTTCCAAAACACACAAGCAAATTAAAAAGAACGAATCTGAGTACAAATACAATAAAACTTCAGTAATTTCAGCTCATTATTTGTAAGTTTTACTAACTTAATATCACTGAGAGGCGTAAGGACTTTTTTGTACAGCTGCTGTTATTGTGTATATATATTTATATATTTATATTTCTCATACATTCTTATATAGTTCTATATTGTGTATTTTGTTGTACAGTTATTTTATTTTCAACTTTCATTTATATATTTTATCTTATTCTTTCCCAGTTAAATTTACCCTTCATTCTAATTTGTGTTGTACAGTTATTTCATTTTTAACCTTAATTTATATTTTATTCCTTCCTAGTTAAATTTACCCTTTTTAATTTTTCATATTTATTTCCTATCTTATTCATAGCCTTTTCCCTTTGTTTTCTTTAGGTCACGAGCAGTTGTCCAAGCATTTCCCTGCATATCGTACTGTGTATGACTGTGTACGTGACAAATAAAATTTGAATTTGAAAGGAAAAATCAGTGCTGGAACTTTATCAAATATTTATGCCATGAAAATGTTTCACTTTTAGCTTCATCAGTTCACAAAAACTAAGACGGGTCATCAACATGCTGATTACCTGTTTATCTCCACACCTGTTCAAAATCTGATGGAAGAACATTTCGGTTTTTATGTGACCGTGTAAAAGAGACCTGAGGTACACACAGGTGTGGGACAGGAAGCTCGCACAGACACAGAGTGAGAGTAAACGTAGGGGGAGGCCTAGCAGAGGCCAGCGTGTGTGTGTCAGCTGAACACCTTTATTTTGTTGCCTGTGTGCACTGATTGTGACTGTAGTGTTTCTCACTGGTTTTACATTGCAGAGATGACATCACTGAGCTTTGCTGCACGCTTCGTGATGCTGGCGACATGCAGGACTCTGAACAGCGTTTAGAGACAAAACTTGCACCAACATGACAAAATACTTGCACACACTTGAATATGTAACAAGGTCTCCTGAAGCCAAAACATACGTGAACATTTTTGAAGGTGATGTTTTGAAATTGTCACATCAGCGTGTATTTGGCACGTGTAACAGTAACTGTGTGTAACTGTAAGAAGTGTGTGTACATTTGAACAAAGTCATTAACTGTTGTCACTTGGAGTTTGGAGTGATTGTATTTCTCTAGCGCACATGAAGAAAACCTACGAGGTCCTTACAGTCACACTGAACCATATCATTATTTGTCTTTAGTGCCTTTTACACATGCATGCGTGTGCGTGCACACAGACACACACACATTTCTCTCACAGCACAATCTGATTCCTGCTCGACTGGCATCACTGTCAAAGCAACGTCCCTCACAATAGCCTCTTTATTAAATCATGAACTTTAATCAAGTGTAAAACAAAGAAATATTACAACTGCAGTGGAAATGCGAACCACATACTTCTTTAATGTAGCTGACTGTCACCCTCTGTTTGACTGATTAAAACTTATTGATGAAATGAAATATCCTCCTGAAATGTGCATGTGGAAGAGCCTTCTGTGCTGCGAGGACGAAAAGCTTCTCTGTAACATAAATTTTCTGCATTTTTTAAACTGATAACACACAAAATGTCATTAACCAGGAGCAGTGTCTTCAGTCAGTTCATCACAGCCAGTAACAATAATAAAGGTTCAGCCGAATGCAACGCTTAACCGCGACTGTAGTGCAGGTTCAACGCTCCTGCTTTCCTCCGTCCTGACCAATGTTTCATATGTGAAATATGGTTCACGCCTATGTTTATACTAGAGATGTAGATACTGTGATTTACTCATTTTTCACATAAAAATAAATATGTGTTAATTAAGCCAGTAAACACACAGCAGGTTGTATTATACAACACATTTGCAGTATGAAACGTTGCAGCATATTTGAAACACACACTGAAAAAGTGCCAACTCTTAAACTTTGTTTTTTTATTTGGTTGTAATCTCATAAGGACGCATTTGTTCTGAAATCAATCAACCACCTTTTGTCGAGGTGGCTTTGGCTCCAGGGGCGGGGCAGGTCATTTAGTAATCAGGAGGTCGGTGGTTTGATCCCCGGCTGCTTCAGACTGTTACTGAAGTTTCCTTGAGCACTTTGCTGAACCTGGAGTTGCTCCTGATGCAGTCAGTAGATCGTGAATGTTAGACAGAAAACATTCGTGTAGACAGACCCTCTCTAATATTTGCATTACTCACATAATGAAACAAAGACTTTATCCTAGATACATTTGAACAATAACGTAATATAAGACTCTCTCATCTGGAGCATGGATTTTTATTATTATTTTATTTTTCTTCTTCTTTTTATATCAGAACATTTTGTTTTCCAGCTTTTTTATAATAAATGCTCAGTGGTGCTGTTATTGTCCTGGCCGTGCGTGTGAGCAGATGAAGATGTGTAGATGTGATTGTTACATTTTCAGAAGGGTCGGAGGTTTTTTGAACATTGCGTTTAAAGAAAAACGCCGACGATTTCAAAGAATTTGTCTCAGCAATTCAGATTTTTTTCTGAAGTTAATTTTACAGATTTGTGAACCAACAATTTTTAGCTTTGTTTCATGCAACATGCTGTAATGTTGCATGAACGTAATGCTGTGTAATTGCAGATGACAGAAGTACAACATACAAAGCCGACATTTATCGTGGGTTTTGGGTGTTTTTACTTGGGCCTGAGGGAGGAGCAGTTTAGAATAATGATACTGTTGTGTGAGCTGGAAACAGTGTGTAGCTTTGAGATAAAACTGTTCGGTGATTATTGTTGGGTTCTGCCAGAGGAGCCGGACATTTGTGGAATACAGTTTGACAGCTGGGTTACATTTTTGACAAAAGGCTGACAGGTTTCAAAAAACGTGTCCTGGCAAACGGAGAAAACCTGTAACAGCCTCTGTCTTGGCTGTCACTCTGCTTGACCTCTGTGCTGCTTGTGTACATCACGGCCGCAGTGACAGGTAGGATGAGGCGGGGGGGTCGGACAGGCTGGGTTACACCACCCGCGGGTCCCGCTGCCCTCATTAGTAAAACCAGAATGTCTCTCAGCGTGGCTCCCCGGCTGCAGCTCCTCTGCCTATCCTCTGCCTCCCCGACAAACCAAAAGCTGATTGAAGCAGCCAGGTCTTCCTGTTGCTATAGTAATAGGCAACACTGGTTCACCCCCACTTGAAAACATGTTTTTTTGGCATCCCCGGAGCCGTGGGTTTTTCACGGACTCCCCCTCAGAGCCCTCGCACCCGTATTGTTTACACTCTTGCTTTTTTTTGCAGACGGTGCAGATTTTTATTATGCATGATACGCTTCTTTAGTCACACATGAATCTGTAATCATAGCAGGTCACGGAGATGAAGGAAAGTTACAAGGACGTCATAATGAACCTGCTGCCAATGACCTTAAAGAAAATGACACACTGATAGCAGACAGGAAAAAGGTCGACATGTTAATAAATATGATAACAAATAATGCATTTTATTATTAAATGAATTTGAAGACGTGAATATTCCTGAGGAGACGTTTGCCGTTAGCCTCTTTACTGCGTACTGTACACAGCCTATATGTTTGGTCCACGCTATTTCAGCTTGGAGTGCAATCCACAATGAATTCAGGCTTTTTGTGTGTTGCGGTAAAACGATTGCCTACTCTCTGTGCAGTATTGCCCTCCATCTGTCCGTTTGTACTGTAGAACCATACAGGAGCCTTCTCCAGCAGTGCATCGTGGGATGGGAAGAGCCTTCTTCAAAGACACAGGCGGCCATGCACTCCTCTTACTATGGCACATTGGTATCAGTTACACCATAATTTCATCACCGGCAGCTCCCTGTGAATCCTGCTTACATTAACTTTTTACAGGGATTGGCAACACGGAGGCAGAGATGCATGGCAGCGCCAGCGCTCGAACCCATTTAGACTTCCCATTCAGTAGTTGGTCTGAGCGTATTGTTATTTGTTGATGAAGTGTCGTGTTTGTACGAGCAAATGGATGTGAATTGTACAAAATCCCCATCGTTACAGTGGGATTAGAGAGTGGGACTGAGAGAAAAGGCAAGAGGGAGATTAAAAAAACAAGAGGACGGGGAGACTTCAAAGTGGCAAAGTGTGCAGGGCTGTGTTTGAATGATGGCTGGCGTATTGTTTTGATAAGTGTTCCCCGAGGAGAACATGCAAGGCAGCGTGTCACTCTCCCCTCACATCTCCTGCGATAGGAGCCAGGCGCCGGGGAACGTCAGAAATCCTGCTGTAATTACGGCACCGGTGCGAGCCGCGCTGCAGAGCGGCTGCTTCGCACTCACACAGCAGCTCAAACACGCAAGAGCCCAGATGAATTAATAACGTGAAGCTAAATTAACATGTTAGAGCTGAGATGACGATGATGAGTGTAGCACGCTGGGAAAGGGGAAGAATATCAAATATAGACAATTTCATCCAGTTCCCACGATATCATCTGCGTTTTTGAGACAAGACAATGTCGCAAATCTCCATTTTGGTTTGTTACCAGTTTGAAACTGTAATTAATTTTACACCACGTGTGCTTAGAAATGCAGATGTGAATGAACCGTTGGCCACAAACACATTTTACATGATGAAATGAGGATTAATGTGCGTCTCACTGTGAAACTGGTTTGTAATATTATACATCCTTTCACACACTGGTTGTAAAATCTTAATGAAAATAAAGAGAACGCACAAAGCATCACACATCAAGGCCTCTGGATTTTATTATTCTTTTATATCATTCAAAAACTAAACTGTTATAAGATAGTTATGCTGACATTTAGAGCAAAAACAACTTCATCTAATATTATCTTTTATAAAAACATTACTTAAGAAACAAAAATGATTCAGTCATGTGCTGTGTGTTTACTCTGTGAAGTATGTGATGCTTTAATGAGTGGGGGGTTCTTTTCTGTAAACCTCCAGTTTACTCGACTTATAGTGAGTATGCGTGAACACTCGTTCTTTCTCCTCTGCTTTCCTGTCTTTGTCTGTTTTGTCCCTTTCAAAATAAATAAAATAACAGCCTGACATCAGACCTGGACTCGTGACTCAATCCCACTGCATCATAGTCTAAATCACGGGGACGAGCAGGGTTTGGTTGACCCGCACTGACCACACACCAGAAAGCCGACTTGTGTCACCAGCTCGGGCTCTGTGGTGGTATCGCACACGGTGCAGCGAGCAGACGAGGACAAGTTTACATGCAGAGAAACCCACATTACTAGATTACTGTTGTCTTTCTCAGGGTGTTCCACCGCAGTCTTTGTAACAATGCTGTGGTTGGGGGAGAGTGTACCAAGCAGTCCCAGTAATTTCAAGTCATCGTGGTCTCATTACAGCAGGCTGTTGGTAATCCTCTGCCTTTGATCTGGGAGCTGAAGGGAGCTGTGCTTTACTGTAGTTCAAACAATGTTCTCGCTGCTCCCTCAGCACCTCCACCAGGAGCCCTGTGGTAGCTGAGGAGCTGGAGGTTAGTTTTTGGGTTTCTTTTTATTGGGGGGGCTGGGCTCCTACGATGTAGGTGAGAGGTAATGCAAAATGAGGTTTGCGGTCGGGTGGAAGTCAATGTGAGGTTAACCAGGAGCAGCGTCAATTCACTGGAGGTTTTGACATTTGGGTCAGACTGAGAGAGTAAATTCAGGATTTTGTATTCATGCTTCAAGGCAAATACTGTGAGTGCAGCACATTTACACACACGGAGACAACAAGAGGACAAATGCTACACAGCTCCACCTCTTCTTACTATTCAAGCAAGCAGCAGCCAAACGCTGACCTGGTGAAAGATGGAGCTGGTCCGAAGAGAACATCACAGCAGCTTCATGACATCAGTGCTGAGCTGACACCAACAGCTGTCCTCATCTGTCACAAACCCACCAATCACAAATCAGCAACACTAAACAAGATTTACAATACGAAAAACATGGAAACGGTTTCCTTCAGCTCACAGACAATTTTAAAATGTACATACTTTTGTAGCATTTCTTTTACAATTGTATCTGTCCTAATGAATTGAGCTGGCTTTTGATTTAAAGATATTCAGCCTAATGAGGCTGTGGTAAAGTCAGACTTGTGTAGCATCTTTTCTAAAATTCTTTCATCTGACAAACACTCCATATTAACAACAGGAAGACAACTGCACAGAAACAAAAAGCAAACAAACCATTGACTCTGGAAAATAACTGAAACTTAACTGAAAGCAAAGAACAAAGAAAAGATTATTTGACCATAAAAACCCTAACCCTAAATGGAGAGCAAAGTAGACTTTGTATTTGGTGTGAACACAGCGTCAAAGGAATCCGTGGAAACACGTGATCATGGTAACGTCTATGTGCTCACAGCTCGTGACGTAGCTTTTCAGCACAGAGCTCTGCTCTTTGTTTTCTGCACAGAGGGGATAAAAAGTGGATGAGGCTAACATGATGTCATTGATCGTGGCGATGGGTCTGAGCAGCTCATTGGATAATGATTAACTTGTCAATCACTAGTTAACCATTATCCAAAGAATATAAGACAATCACGCTGACACATAGAGTGATTTTACAAAAGAGACTCGTGTTTTTTATTCACTATATCCCAAAATGAGTGGCTGAGCTCATAAACTCATCAAATATGAATAAAGAGGTCAGAGCAGAGAGCAATTTTAAAGTCTTTTTGCAACCACAGCTCTCTGGTGGCCTTCAGTGGAGCTTTAAAGCACTTCCACATTGGCTTCACTTTTCAGATCTGTAATCCAGATTTATCCCGTCTATGGTTTAGTGCATGATAGTTGTTATTGTGCTAATAGTCTTCACAAAGAATAGTAACAATGAAACATTAGTAAACATTCTTTTCACAGGACCTGGTAACATTGTCAGACTCTACATCTGGCCTTGCGTTGCTCAGTGCTGTAGCTGCTGCGCTTATTCAGTCCAGTCCAGATATTCAGTCCAAAAACGAATAAATCTTATACTTTCTCCCACCATAGCTGAAATTAAATAAACATAAGGAATGCTAAAAATTTCCACTTGCACAGAATATGGTGATTTTATTTATAACATTTAAAAGTATTTCAAGTTCCTCTGACCACACCATCACTGGGACTTAGTTGGCATTGTGGGATTCAATACTGATATCCATTTACAAAAGTCTTTGTTGTGGGAATTCAGATCAAATTCAGAAGGTTAAAAAGCGGGCTTGAAAAAATCAGGGTTGGGGCAGCAAAGCAAGAAAACCCCATTAAAGATCAAAAAGCACACGAGCAAAGCGTGATCTGTGGCTGCTCTGGAGAACGTTTACTGTTTTTAACACGTCACTTCTTATTGTAGTGACTTACGTCCCGTCTGTAACGCAGGCTAAGCTAAAGGGCCGTGATTAGGACAAACGTGCAACATAAAATACAAATAATAAACACAAGAGTTAAATTAAAGTCATTTATTGTCTAATGAGTTTCAGTTCTTGCGATTAAATCTTAAGTTGCACACCAGAGCTCAGAGGCAGCGTCCGGCCCTTCAGAGCACCCATCAGACTCCTGCTGCAAACTATGATTTTGCTTAATAATCCTCTAGAAACTACACGGCTAAAAGAAACTGAGGGCACTAAAGGCAACCAGCGTTCTGTTATATCCACCACTTAAAGCTCAGCGTATCCCTGCTCAGACTGTTCACACACACACACACATAACAGACACAGACAAACACACACAGCCAGTGGATTTTGTTATACCAATATGGGAATCATAAACTCTGATATGGCTTCACTGACAAAAATTCTCTGGGATTGTGTTCATCGCTGGCTCATGTACCGCCGCTGTGGGCTTCTGTTTGTCCCTGATCTTCAACATTCGGTAGAAGTGTGGATTCCAATAAAGGCTTGTTAAACAACAGATTTCATTCTGCGACTCAAGGGGGCCCTGCATGGCCCAGAGGCGTAAGCTGCGCCTTTGAACATCTAAATCCCCGTGCAGCGTCTGACTTCCCTTTGTTATTCACTGGTGGACTGGTTTTTCCGTGCGCGCCGCAGCTCTGGAAAGGCTCCAGCAGGCTGTGCAGAGGGACTTTTTAGCTGTAAAAGATCATCTCATTGAGATCATCGAGCCCCAGTTAATTGAAATTTTATGTGATAACTTTGTAACAGCACAGCGTGAACATATTGTTTTAATGAAGAATTCATCAGCCAGAGATAGAGAGCCAGACATAACGAGCCCCTCCCTGAGCTGCAGATGTCTGCTGCCCTCTCCTGCCTGCTGCTGCCAACACACACATTACACATGAATGTCTCAGGAGCGCTTATGAAACTGACCCAGATCAGCAAACTGATTTTATAGAGCTGATCAAACCTGCTGATGATCAATAAATCAGGTGTGTTTGATTTGCACACCTGGCTGCTACTCACCCTCTTAATTCTCAAGGTGATGTTGTGCCTCATTTGTCACCCAGCTCATCTTGGTCTAGTTTTTATGAAATAAATAATAATAGTGTAATATGTCATGTTTGTATGTACGTAGTTTTAAGAACGGCCAGGTGATTTTTAATATGTCCTGATATGTAAAACCAAAGAATTTAATTTACTTTCTTTTTACGACGGCTGTGGTTTTATTCCAGCAGCACGACAGCTTTCATGGTGCATTTATTTAATGGCTGACATTGTGTGTTAGGTGTATGTAGAATGAAACACTGAGGTCTATCCTACTATAGCCCCCACTCGCACCTGTGTGGAATTTAGGGGGTGGGTGGGATTCTTTGAATGTTTTTTGCTTGTTGTTGATGTTTGCTTGTTTTTTATTTACTGGAGAAATTTACAAAGCTTTATTTAACTATTGATTTAGATGTTTAAAAAAACAAGTAGTGGAATGTTCATTAGAAAAAGTAGCAAAAATACTTGAGTATGGCTGTAGTTTCTTGTTAAAAGCTAATGTAATCTGAGTACTCTGATGAGCAGCTCTGTAGTATGTTTCTGTTTCTCCAGCATTCACACTGCAAGTCTCATTCACCCAATGTCACACACACACACACACACACTCGGGGTTCAGTATCAGCCCAGAGATACCAGAGCAGCTGAGCCTCAGCCATACATGTGGTCTACCATCAGGAGAGCCTGAATCACAGACCTTTGGATGCACATGTTATTGGTATGGTTTGGAACCAGGTTCACTGCAAATCAATGCAAAGCTCTCCTGTGATTTAACTCTTTCATTTTGATGGGATTAAGCTTTCCCAGAATGACGGCATCACCATCCATAGAGCTTTACTGGACGGTCAGATTGCTGTGGTCTTCACAGCCCCTAGATCTCAGCACAGATTTGGCTTCTGTGGGGAGTTCCTTCTGGGTTACTATAGTGGAGTCACTGGGGACCAGAAAGTTTTGCCCGAGGGCCCCCTTGAACGTTAATCCAGCACTGTCACTATGTGAAGAAGCCTCCAATCTCTGGTTTTAAGGGGTGGTTAAGCTTTTAAACCAATTGAAGCGCAAGCAAGGAGGGAAGTAAGGAAATATAAATAGATGCCTATTGCACTCAAGACTAAACAGAGAAATTGCAAACAGCTTTTACTGACCTCACTGCTGGAGTTACAGCAGCAGGGAAGCACGCTGCACACATTATGTGCAGAGTGTAGTCTCCAAATAGGAAAATACATTTTTGTTAATAATTTCTGTTCAATTCAGTTCCACGTTTGATTGATTTTGGAGGCAGCAGAGATCAAAGGCAGAAGGAGACAAAAGATAAAAGAAGATAAAAGACGATGCTGCAGGAAACACATCTTGGAGACTGTCACTGTGTCGCCTCCGGTCTAGTGGCATACAGGCATCTCAGCAAACCTGAAATGAATGAAAAATGCTACACCTGCCCTGTGTATTGTTATGCAGCTCTGGGATGTTTCTGGAAAAGTCAGACCACACTGCGTCTGTGTTGTGGAAATTACTGTCTCCACTGATCTGTGTTCAGGTTCCATAGGAATGAAGAGAAGCATTTTTAATATCCTGAGAGGAATTCTCCTCATGTTTACCCTTTCCTTTGTCTCACAAGATGACGGCCTAATCTGCAGTTGCCCTTGATGCGCAATACCATGTGCCAGATTCCTTTAGCTGTATGGTTAAATTACCCTCAGCATATTATGAGGTTTGTTGATGCCAAGAAGCATACAGCAGTCAGCTGCAACATTAAAACCACTCATAGGTGAAGTAAATATAAGCTTCTAAATATAAGCAAACATAATTGACACTGCAGTGTTCTGCAATGCAGCTTTGAGCTCATCTGGATGTTGCTTTTACACGTACCAGCAACACTCTCAAAAATGGGGCTATGGTAAAATATCACTTCTGTCCCTATGTCTTCTTGAATGTGCCTCTTAGGACCTCAAAGTACCTTTTTGAACACCAGAAAAAAAGGTTCCCAAGCAGTAAAAGTTGTAGATTTGTACCATTATTTCAATATTTTATGGTGCGATACCAGGATACAGTCTGCTGTCAGCCAAATACCAAAAGAGAGCAGCTAATATAATAACTTTATTTACAGATCTGTTTTATTTGAGGTAACTGAAAAAATATAATGTACAGAACATAAAAGATGTTACACTACCTGAAACTTGTAGTGGAGTACTTTGAGTGCTTAACATGAGTAAAAATGGTGCCAAATACTATGTTTCAAAATATTAGTTCAAAATTCAATTCAATTCAATGTTATTTATATAGCGCCAAATCACAACAAAAGTCGCCTCAAGGCGCTTCATAGATACAGAGAAAAACCCAACAATCATATGACCCCCTATGAGCAAGCACTTTGGCGACAGTGGGAAGGAAAAACTCCCTTTTAACAGGAAGAAACCTCCGGCAGAACCAGGCTCAGGGAGGGGCGGGGCCATCTGCTGTGATTGGTTGGGTGAGAGAAGGAAGACAGATAAAGACATGCTGTGGAAGAGAGACAGAGGTTAATAACAGATATGATTCAAGTTGAGGAGGTACTGTTAAATGTTCCATTACAGAATACAGAATACATGCCCCAAAATGTATTCTGTAACGTATTCCGTTACGTTACTCAATGAGAGTAACGTATTCTGAATACTTTGGATTACTTAATATATTATCATGCTGTTTTACAACAACGTGAATGTACTATTGCTGTGATTTATTACTGTTACTGAAGGTCCGCGACTCCGAACTGTAGTAAAGGGACCTCTGACTAATACGGCGGGGTCCCTGTCGGCTCGTAGCCGAAAAATAGCTTTACTTTGTTGTCTGGGTCAACTTTTCTTGCGAGAGACAGAGAGAGGCGTTGAAAGGCTGCTCCAACGGAACTTATTGTTTCGGAGGAAAACACGAACACAGCGTACAGTCGAGTCTTAATAGCTTACTTACAACTGGGCTCGTCAGGCTCTCTTCTTGGCTGCAGTGGTTATTATTATATTTACATGCTTCCAGCTCCCGTTTTTGCTCGATGACAACTCGTACTTTTCACTCCCCTTTTTCTCCCTCCTCGCTCACAGACATATAACGAGTACGGCAGTCCATTCTCCCTGCAGCACGGACTACACTGCCCATGATGCTACATTCTTTAGAGCTATGCTTGTAGCATTCTGCCTGTTAGCTTAGCACAACAACAACAAAAAGGCGCTCTCTCACCCAGGAAACACGCAGAGCGAGAGCATCACCCTGTAACCATGGCAACCGTAACGCTGCCGCCTGGAACTACAGAACGTAGCTGTCAAACAAAACCGAAACAGTCCTGACCCGCCACAGTATGAAACAGGAAAGTACCGCCGTGTAATCCATTTATTTCAACAAAGTAACTGTATTCTAAATACCACCTTTTTAAACGGTAACTGTAACGGAATACAGTTACTCATATTTTGTATTTTAAATACGTAACGGCGGTACATGTATTCCGTTACTCCCCAACACTGGATATGATTCAATGCAGAGAGGTCTGTTAACACATGAACTAATATGAACTAATATTTTTCATATGTGTATTGTTTGTGTATGTATACACATGCACATGATTTTTTGGGAGAGTGTTTTCCTGCTTGGAACTGTATACATTGGATTCACTGCATGAATAAACTTTCTGAATCATTTATCATCCGCAACTGAAAATAGTTGTGGATGATTACTATACCTTTCTAATGTGACGTTGTTGTCCCTGGCTCTCTCTCTCTCCCTCCCGCTCTGTTCCTGTGCTACTGAGTGTAACTACCGCCCCTCCCCCCTCTGCCCAGCGCAAAGCACAAGGCTCGCGTGCTGAGTGAAGCGGAAAAAAGCAGAAATAAGAGAGAGCGTGGGACAAAGAAAAAACAACACGGCTCCCAATAAGGAGCCGGCTCGCGTCGCTCACTTCAAAGAGTCGGCTCTAAGAGCCGTTTCGTTCGCGACCGACCCATCACTAGGTTCTACACCTTCATTTGCAGAGCGTTCGCACTCCCGAGGCGTAACATGTCGACGTTTTGTCACGTCCCGCGGCGTTCCTGAGGAACGCAAAAGGAGACCTTCGGCGTTCTTATGGTACGCGGCGGGTTATGGCTGGAATCCAGTGCAATGACGCTCCCGCGGTAATAGACGTTCCAGCCTTGTATTCCAGCCCTAAACCTAACCTTATCCCTAGCCCTGACCATAACCAGGACTTTAATGATGTTAAATAGCGTGTTTCTAAGCGATTTGAAGAAAAAGAGCGAACATGTGTAGATTCAGTCCAGACGGTTCTCATATGTCCTCTTTTTTCCGAGGTCGTCATTTAGGAACGTGGTGGGTAGCCGAAAACGTAATATGGTGACGATTTGTCACCTAGCGTAAAATGTTACGCTTTGGGAGTGAGAACGGGTTGTCATTTGAGTCCAGCTGTGTTTGAATATACTGATTGGACTTGATTAGGAAAGCCACACACCTGTCTGTATAAGACCTTACAGCTCACAATGCATGTCAGAGCAAATGAGAATCATGAGGTCAAAGGAACTGCCTGAAGAGATCAGACACAGAATTGTGACAAGGCACAGATCGAGCCAAGGTTACAAAAAAATTCTGCTGCACTTAAGATTCCTAAGACCACAGCGGCCTGCATAATCCTTTAATGGAAGACGTTTGGGATGACCAGAACCCTTCAGAACTGAACTATCAGGGGAGAAGAGCCTTGGTGAGAGAGGTAAAGAAGAACTCAAAGATCACTTTGGCTGAGCTCCAGAGATGCAGTCAGAAGATGGGAGAAAGTTGTAGAAAGTCAGCTATCACTGCACCCCTCCACCAGTTAGGGCTGTATGGCAGAGTGGCCTGAAGGAAGCCTCTCCTCAGTGCAAGACACAGGAAAGCCTGCATGGAGTTTCCTTAAAAACACATGAAGGACTCCAAGATGGTGAGAAATAAGATTCTCTGGTGTGATGAGACCAAGATAGAACTTTTTGGCCTTAATTCTAAGTGGTATGTGTGGAGAAAGCCAAGTACTGCTCATCACCTGGCCAATACGGTCCCAACAGTGAAGCATGGTGGTGGCAGCATCATGCTGTGGGGGTGTTTTTCAGCTGCAGGGAAAAGACGACTGGTTGCAATTGAAGGAAAGATGAATGCGGCCAAGTACAGGGATATCCTGGAAGAAAACCTTCTCCTGAGTGCTCAGGACCTCAGACTGGGCTGAAGGTTTGCCTTCCAACAAGACAATGACCCTAAACATACAGCTAAAATAACGAAGGAGTGGCTTCACAACAACTCTGTGACTGTTCTAGAATGGCCCAAGCAGAGCCCGGACTTAAACCCAATTATGCATCTCTGGAGATACCTAAAAATGGCTGTCCACCAACATTTACCATCCAACCTGACAGACATGGAGAGGATCTGCAAAAAGGAATGTCAAAGGATCCCCAAATCCAAGTGTGAAAAACTTTGCATCTTTCCCAAAAAGACTCATTTCCGTATTAGATCAAAAGGGTACTTCTACTAACTACTGAGCAAAGGGTCTGAATACTTAGGACCATGTGATATTTCAGTTTTTCTTTTTTAATAAATCTGCAAAAATGTCAACAATTCTGCATTTTTCTGTCAATATGGGGTGCTGTGTGTACATTAATGACAAAAATTTTTTTAACTTAAATGATTTTAGCAAATGGCTGCAATATAACAAAGAGTGTAAAATTTAAGGGGGTCTGAATACTTTCCGTATCCACTGTAGGTTTAAGGGAGCCACAATTAGTGCACTCTTTTTTTAATTTATGTTTTACACAGCATCCAACATGTTTGTTATTGGGTTTATAATAATAAGCGAATCGCTACCTTATCTTGGTGGAGGTGTTTGTGTGTCCCAGGGGCTATGTTGTCCAAGGGCTTTTGCCCCCTGGTAGGGTCTCCCATGGCAAATTGGTCCTCGGTGAGGGACCAGACAAAGAGCGATTCAGAAGGCCCCTATGAGTGCAAGATCAAGGGAACAGTTCACCCTGCCCAGGATAGAGTTACCAGGGCCCCGCACTGGAGGCAGGCCCAGGGAGGGTGCCCGAGGGCGAGCATCTGGTGGCCTGTGTTCTGGGAGTCCATCCTAAGTCACAAACCATCCTACCAATTGTTTCTGCGCACATAAAATTAAGTGCCAAACCATCCTGCTTTTATAAATATGTGCTATAAGTATACTTTGATGGGTAAAGTTAAGTGGCAAACCATCCTACATACTTAAATTTATGCTGGAATTATTGTGTGACAGCAGAAAAGCACATAAACTACATATGGTAGGACGGTTTGCCAAAGTAGGATGGTTTGTCAGAACACCGGGCCTTAGTCCATGGAGCCCGGCCAAGCACAGCATGAAAAAGGAACATAGGCCCATCCTCCTGCAAGCCCAACACCTTCAGGAGGCACCGTAGGGGTCAGGTGCAATGTGTGCCAGGCGGCGGCCAGGAGCAGAGTCCCTGGTTGACTTATCCCTAGTTACTAAGACTAGCAATTGGGACATGGAACGTCAACTCTCTGGTGGGGAAGGAGCCTGAGTTAGTGCATGAGGCTGAGAAGTACCGACTAGATATTGTCGGGCTCACCTCAACCCACGGCTTGGGCTCTGGAACCATTATCCTGGAAAGGGGCTGGACTCTGTCTCAATCTGGAGTTCTTGGTGAGAGGCGGTGGGCTGGGGTTGGTATTCTAGTATCCCCTCGGCTTGCTGCTGGTACGATGGGGTTTCTCCCGGTGGACAAGAGGGTTTGTTTCCTGGGCCTTCAGGTCGGGGAAGGATCCTGACTGTTGCTTGTGCTTATGGGCTGAGTTCAGAATACCCAGCCTTCCCTGGGTCCCTGGGCGGGGTACTTGAGGGTGCTCCACCTGTTGTCCTATTAGGAGACTTCAACGCTCATGTGGGCAACGACAGTGAGGCCTGGAGGGTGTGATTGAGAGGAAGGGTCTCCCGGATCTGAACCTGAGTGGTGATTTGTTTTTGGACTTCTGTGCAAACTCACAGTTTGTCCATGATGAACACCATGTTCGAATATAAGATTGTCCACAAGTTCACTTGGGAGCAGGACACTCTAGGCAGCAGGTCGATGATTGATTTTGTAATCGTATCACCAGACATGCAGCCATATGTTCTGGACACTCAGGGATGTTGGATCAGGTGGCGGGGGAGGATGCTGGACAGACCTGGCACACCCAAATGTATAGTGAGAGTGCACTGAGAATGCCTGGCAGAGGCCCCAGTCCAGTCAGATCTTCAACGCACACCTCCAGCAGAGCTTCAGCAGCATTCCAAGGAAGACTGTGGACATTGAGTCCAAATGGACCACATTCAGCACCTCCATTGTCAAAGCCGCTGCACTGAGCAGGGGGATCACCCTCCTTAGCCTCCCTGGGAAAGTCTATGCCAGAATCCCGGAAAGGAGAGTCCATTTGTTAGTCGAACCTCGGATACAGGTGGAACAATGCAGTTTTCGTCCTGGTCATGGAACACTGGACCAACTCTTATCCTCTCAAGGATACTTGAGGGCGCACGGGAGTTTGCCCAACCAGTCTACATGTGTTTTGTGGACTTGGAGAAGCCCTTCAGAGAAAGCCCATTTCCACCGCTTGTATCCACGATCTCGTTCTTTCGGTCACATAGAGACATAAAGAGAGGCCTGGTCCCGACCAAAGTACACAGATTTGCAGTAGCGCAGTCTGCACGTAATGAACAGATGACTAACACATTCAAAGACATTAGCTGGAAGGTATGGCTTAACCATGGCTAGCTGTCTTAAATGAAGAAAGCTGGATTGGACTACTGTGCTCACCTGCTTACACAGTTTGAAGGAACCATCAAGGTGCACACCGAGGTTTTTAACATTGGTCTTACAATAGGAAGATAATGGGCCCAGAGCACTGTCAATGTGATTATTAACGAAGTTACCAAAAACGGCAACCTCTGTTTTGTCTTCATTTATTTTAAAGAAATTTAAAGACACCCACTGTTTTTTGTAATCCAGGCAGCGTAATAATAGCTGAAGCGAGTGTCTCCCTGCTTTTAAAGGAAGGTAGATCTGCAAGTCATCTGCCAAAACAGTGAAATGAAAGGTTGTACTGTGAGAAAATAGACCCCAGTGGCAACACATACAGTGCAAACAAGGCAGAACCCAAAATCGAGCCTTGAGATACACCATAATTAAGAGGGGCTATTTTGGAGCTGTGAGGGCCCATGTTGACATAAAAAATCCTTCCAGATAAATAGGACAAAACCACTGGAGAGCAGACCCTTTTAGGCCAGCATATGATTCCAGCCGTGATAACAGGATGTTGTGGTCGACTGTGTCAAAGGCTGCTGACAAGTCCAACAAGAAGAGGGCAGCAGGGCTGCCAGAGTCCAGAGTTAAAAGAGTATTATTAAAAACCCTTCAAAGTGCTGTCTCAGTGCTGTGTAGTGATTTAAAACTGGATTGAAATTTTTCAGAAATCTGATTAAGCTCAAGGTGGGCCTGCAACTGTAAATAGACCACTTTCTCCAGAACTTTAGAAAGAAAGGGAAGCTTTGAGATTGGCCAGTAATTGGACAGAACAGTTGGGTCCAGATTGTGTTTTTTAAGAAGAGGCTGAACTATAGCTTGTTTAAAGCATGATGGGACACAGCCTGTAGCAAGGGAAGTGTTGATTAATCTCCGGATAAAAGGCCCGACAGTATTAAAAGTATTTTTTAGCAGACTTTGGGGAAGATAATCTGATGGGCAGTGTGATGATCTTAGGTGACAAACTACCACAGACAATTCGTTCAGGGAGACAGACGCAAACTGCTCTAAGATAGCTGAGCACATAGGAGGAACCTAATAGCCAAAACCTTGTGGATAAAAATGCCAAAAAGTCATCACACGTACTTGGTGAAGGTACAGCTCCAGCATTATCACGTGGAGCAAAAAGGATTAAGAACATTAAAAAGTGCCTGGGGCCTGTGACTATATATTGACACTTGGGTTGATACAAAATAGAAATACTAAAAGTAAAATACATGTTGAAATAACAAAAACAATATAGAACACCAACATTAGAAAGGCATTAAATACAGATGAATTTAACATGCTATACTGGGTTTAAAGGATTTCATTCTGATACTTAAATGGCAGTCAGGGTGCTGTTGCCTAGCCTGTAGAGGTCTGTGCGCCCCTCTATGGATTTGCTTCCCCAGACCATCACTGACCCACCACCAAATCAGTCATGCTGAACAATGTTATAGGCAGAAAAACGTCATCTACGGCTTCTCCGGAACCTTTCACGTCTGTCACATGTGCTGGGATGAACCTGCTCTCATCTGTAAAAACCACAGGACACCTGTGGTGAATATGGCATTCCAGGTATTCTATGGCAAATGCTAATCAGGCTCGACGGTGCCAGGCAGTGAGCACAGAGCCCACTAGATGTTGAGCTCTCAGGCCACCCTCATGAAGTCTGTTTCTGATTGTATGGTCAGAGACATTCACACCAACATCCTGTTGGAGGTCATTTTGTATCTCTGTACTGGTCCTGTTCCTCCTTACACAAAGGTGCAGATACTAGTCCTGCAGATGGTGAAGGACCTCTCTTTCTAAAGCTCTCGTAGAGTAACTGTCTATCTCCTGGAATCTCCTCCATGATCTTCAGGCTGTGCTGGGAAACACAGCAAACCTTCTGGTAATGGCCAGTGTTGGGAAGGTTACTTTTAAAATGTATTCCATTACAGAATACAGAATACATGCCTTAAAATGTATTCTGTAACGTATTCCGTTACGTTACTCAATGACAGTACGTATTCTGAATACTTTGGATTACTTAAGG